>NC_064645.1:403675685-403978715 GCF_023864345.2 Schistocerca serialis cubense
GTACCTGTTTCTTCAGTGTAGAATATGAGTGACGTGGTATGTAAATGTGGTTAATAGTGACAGCAGGCGAGATACCACATAGACGTCTCACAGAAATGAAAGCAACAAGTGAACGGGTGTGAAGTATGTTACAACAAAGGAATCCAAGAGTCAAAATTTCCAAAACGGAACGCAACTTAAAAATGTTAAGAACTTGTATTTTGACAGAGCACAGAAAACTGTGTGATTGTGCAGCTGTTGCGTCCATTTGCTGCAGTTTGTGTGGCAAATTATTCTGTTTTCATCTCTTCCTCGGCAGTGAGCACGTTCACTTTCTTACGAACACTTAAATGGGGCAAGGAGACATGTCTCACTCACTTACCAGGCGTACAAATTAGGTGCGTCGATATGAGATTCCAATGGTATGACACACGTACTGTCACTAATGCCGCATATGACACACCAGACGTGTTTTCCGGTGGAGGATTCGGTTGACTTGTCGCCATGTCATCAAACGTTTGCGGTTCCCGTTCGAAAGCGACTTCCTTTAGGCTGCTAATAGAGTAGTTGTGCAGAATCAACTGTCATTGTAGATCCCACCTTACACCTCGCTGTAGCAAACGGACGTTACACCACAACACGGACATAAATTTGAATACAGCGAAAAAAAAAAAAAAAAAGAAATTTGGCTCGAAGGAGGTGTGAGCACGGCTCGCCTGATAGGCAGTCCAACACCACGACCACTTAACCGCTACTCCATTACTAGTCCAAACTCCTCTATATTGTTGTTGTTGTTGTGGTCTTCAGTCCTGAGACTGGTTTGATGCAGCTCTCCATGCTACTCTATCCTGTGCAAGCTTTTTCATCTCCCAGTACCTACTGCAACCTACATCCTTCTGAATCTGCTTAGTGTATTCATCTCTTGGTTTCCCTCTACGATTTTTACCCTCCACGCTGCCCTCCAACACTAAGCTGGTGATCCCTTGATGCCTTAGAACATGTCCTACCAACCGATCCCTTCTTCTGGTCAAGTTGTGCCACAAACTTCTCTTCTCCCCAATCCTATTCAATACTTCCTCATTAGTTATGTGATTTACCCATCTAATCTTCAGCATTCTTCTGTAGCACCACATTTCGAAAGCTTCTATTCTCTTCTTGTCTAAACTGTTTATCGTCCACGTTTCACTTCCATACATGGCTACACTCCATACGAATACTTTCAGAAATGACTTCCTGACACTTAAATCAATACTGGATGTTAACAAATTTCTCTTCTTCAGAAACGCTTTCCTTGCCATTACCAGCCTACATTTTATATCCTCTCTACTTCGACCATCATCAGTTATTTTGCTCCTCAAATAAAAAAACTCCTTTACTACTTTAAGTGCCTCATTTCCTAATCTAATTCCCTCAGCATCACCCGACTTAATTCGACTACATTCCATTATCCTCGTTTTGCTTTTGTTGATGTTCATCTTATATACTCCTTTCAAGACACTGTCCATTCCATTCAACTGCTCTTCCAAGTCCTTTGTTGTCTCTGACAGAATCACAACGTCATCGGCGAACCTCAAAGTTTTTATTTCTTCTCCATGAATTTTAATACCTACTCCGAATTTTTCTTTTGTTTCCTTTACTGCTTGCTCAATATACAGATTGAACAACGTCGGGGAGAGGCTACACCCCTGTCTTACTCCCTTCCCAACCACTGCTTCCCTTTCATGTCCCTCGACTCTTATAACTGCCATCTGGTTTCTGTACAAATTGTAAATAGCCTTTCAATGGTTCTGAGCACTATGGGACTTAACATCTTAGGTCACCAGTCCCCTAGAACTTAGAACTAATTAAACTTAACTAACCTAAGGACATCACACACATCCATGCCCGAGGCAGGATTCGAACCTGCGACCGTAGCAGTCCCGCGGTTCCGGACTGCAGCGCCTAGAACCGCACGACCACCGCGGCCAGCCAAATAGCCTTTCGCTCCCTGTATTTTACCCCTGCCACCTTTAGAATTTGAAAGAGAATATTCCAGTCAACATTGTCAAAAGCTTTCTCTAAGTCTACAAATGCTAGAAACGTAGGTTTGCCTTTCCTTAATCTTTCTTCTAAGATAAGTCGTAAGGTCAGTATTGCCTCACGTGTTCCAGTGTTTCTACGGAATCCAAACTGATCTTCCTCGAGGTTGGCTTCTACTAGTTTTTACATTCGTCTGTAAAGAATTCGTGTTAGTATTTTGCAGCTGTGACTTATTAAACTGATAGTTCGGTAATTTTCACATCTGTCAACACCTGCTTTCTTTGGGATTGGAATTATTATATTCTTCTTGAAGTCTGAGGGTATTTCGCCTGTTTCATACATCTTGCTCACCAGATGGCAGAGTTTTGTCAGGACTGGCTCTCCCACGGCCGTCAGTAGTTCCAATGGAATATTGTCTACACCGGGGGCCTTGTTTCGACTCAGGTCTTTCAGTGCTCTGTCAAACTCTTCACGCAGTATCGTATCTCCCATTTCATCTTCATCTACATCCTCTTCCGTTTCCATAATATTGTCCTCAAGTACATCGCCCTTGTATAGACCCTCTATATACGCCTTCCACCTTTCTGCTTTCCCTTCTTTGCTTAGAACTGGGTTTCCATCTGAGCTCTTGATATTCATACAAGTCGTTCTTTTATCTCCAAAGGTCTCTTTAATTTTCCTGTAGGCGGTATCTATCTTACCCCTAGTGAGACAAGCCTCTACATCCTTACATTTGTCCTCTAGCCATCCCTGCTTAGCCATTTTGCACTTCCTGTCTATCTCATTTTTGAGACGTTTGTATTCCTTTTTGCCTGCTTCACTTACTGAATTTTTATATTTTCTCCTTTCATCAATTAAATTCAATATTTCTTCTGTTACCCAAGGATTTCTACTAGCCCTCGTCTTTTTACCTACTTGATCCTCTGCTGCCTTCACTACTTCATCCCTCAAAGCTACCCATTCTTCTTCTACTGTATTTATTTCCCCCATTCCTGTCAATTCCTCCCTTATGCTCTCCCTGAAACTCTGTACAACCTCTGGTTCTTTTAGTTCATCCAGGTCCCATCTCCTTAAATTCCCACCTTTTTGCAGTTTCTTCAGTTTTAATCTACAGGTCACAACCAATAGATTGTGGTCAGAGTCCACATCTGCCCCTGGAAATGTCTTACAATTTAAAACCTGGTTCCTAAATCTCTGTCTTACCATTATATAATCTATCTGATACTTTTTAGCATCTCCAGGGTTCTTCCATGTATACAAACTTCTTTCATGATTCTTAAACCAAGTGTTAGTTATGATTATGTTGTGCTCTGTGCAAAATTCTACCAGGCGGCTTCCTCTTTCATTTCTTAGCCCCAATCCATATTCACCTACTATGTTTCCTTCTCTCCCTTTTCCTGCACTCGAATTCCAGTCACCCATGACTATTAAATTTTCGTCTCCCTTCACAATCTGAATAATTTCATCATACATTTCTTCAATTTCTTCGTCATCTGCAGAGCTAGTTGGCATATAAACTTGTACTACTGTAGTAGGTGTGGGCTTCGTATCTATCTTGGCCACAATAATGCGTTCACTATGCTGTTTGTAGTAGCTTACCCGCATTCCTATTTTCCTATTCATTATTAAACCTACTCCTGCATTACCCCTACTTGATTTTGTGTTTATAACCCTGTAGTCACCTGACCAGAAGTCTTGTTTCTCCTGCCACCGAACTTCACTAATTCCCACTATATCTAACTTTAACCTATCCATTTCTCTTCTTAAATTTTCTAACCTACCTGCCCGATTAAGGGATCTGACATTCCACGCTCCGATCCGTAGAACGCCAGTTTTCTTTCTCCTGATAACGACATCCTCTTGAGTAGTCCCCGCCCGGAGATCAGAATGGGGGACTATTTTACCTCCGGAATATTTTGCCCAAGAGGACGCCATCATCATGTAATCATATGCCATCATCATATATGAAACAAGTAATGGCTACTGTTGACAGTTAGTAATAGGTAGTGCCGTATTTTATAATTTTTAGATGACATCAAAGTCTAACATTTCCGTTGTACACCACGCATTTTTTTTTAGAAAACTTATCTATGGCTATGTTGTGATTGCCATAACGGTTCTATTACACTTTCTTGGGAACACCTGATGGGTCTCTAGTTTCTATTGAAAAGTTTTTGTGAGCTTCCTAATTTTTTTCTGTGTTCTGTCTGTTGCTGTATATGCCTCATTGATAGCGTGTTCTATAAAATTTCTATAAAACAATGTCAGTTCTAACTACGCTATAGGATCAAAAATATCCTTGCAACCCTGTATAAGGCAGAATTGACCTCTGAATGTCACGACAAGCAGACCCACCAACGTAGAGGAGACGGGAAGTATGGTGCTCCCAGTACAGAAGCGGTAACAGTGACTTCGAATGTGGACTAGTCACTGGACGTTATCTTAATAACAAACACGTCAGGGCCGACTACTGGTGACTGTGAAGTGGAAACGCGAAGGAACAGCCACAGCTTAACTAAAAACCAGGCAGATATTACGTGCTGACGGGCAGGATCCTTCGAGCATTGCGGAGGCTAGTTGTAAAAAATCACATCGCGGAAGGAATCACTTGTTAGTTACAGATTGCTACTACAAGTCCAGCTACCACAATTACCGTGTGTAGCGATTTAAAAAGAATGGGTCGAGTCCCTAATCATAACCAACACATTTCTGTAGTCAGTACTAAGCAACATTTTCGGTTGTCCAAAAAGTGACGCCATTGGACATTGGGTGACTGGAAACAAGTGATTTGGAGTGGTGAAACACACTATACCCTGCCGCAATTCGATGGAAGGGTTTCAGTTTGTCGAATGGTTAAAGAACGTTACTTGCCATAACGTGTACTGCCAACAGTGGACTTCGTAGAAGGTGGTGTTATACTTTTAAATGTTAAGTCATCAGTCTTCTGAGGAGCTGATGCAGCCTGCACGAAGTCCCTTCCTGTGCCAATCTTTTCGTCTCATACTAACATATCCATCCTACGTCCTCAATTATTTGCTGGATGTATTCCGATATTTGTCTTCCTCTACGGTTTTTGCCGTAAACAGCTCCCTCTAGTGCTATGAAAATTATTCCGTGATGTCTTAACGGATGTCCTACCAACCTATTCTTTCTTGTTGTCTCTGTTTTCGATACACTTCTTTCCTCGCCGGTTCTCCGGAAAACCTCCATATTCCTTACCTTATCAATCAATCTAATTTTAGATATTCTTCTGTAGCACCACACCTCAATGCTTATTCTTTTACAGTTTTCCCACAGTCGTGTTTCACTACGATACAATGCTCCACTCCAAAGGTGCATAAAGGCCTATGTTTGATACTATTAGTCTGATTTTTATGTCCTCCTTAGTCCATGCATCATGGGTTATTTTGCTGCCTAGGTAGCAGAATTCCTTAATATGAAGACAGTAACTGTTCTCGAAAGAACAGAAACCATTGATGACCATGCAGCTCCTCTAGAATAAATGATAATTAATCGAAACCCCCAGCTGCAGACAGGTGTTGTTGACATACCTCAATGGGGACAGCTGAAAATGTGTGCCCCGACCGGGTCTCGAACCAGGGATCTCCTGCTTACATGGCAGACGCTCTGTCCATCTGAGCCACCGAGGACACAGATGAACAGCGCGACTTCAGGGACTTATCGCTTGCAAGCTTTCCCTGCTACCTCGGTGGCTCAGATGGATAGAGCGTCTGCCATGTAAGCAGGAGATCCCGGGTTCGAGTCCCGGTCAGGGCACACGTTTTCAGCTGTCCCTATTGAGGTATATCAACAACACCAGTCTGCAGCTGAGGGTTTAGAGTAATTATCATTTAGAATTCCTTAACTCTACCTACTTCGTGATCCCTAATTATGATCTTAAGTGTCTTGCTGTTCTCATTTCAGCTACTTCTCGTTGCTTTCGTTTTCTTCGATTTACTCTCAGTCCATACTCTGTACTCGTTAAACTTTTCATTTCATTCATTAAATCCTGTAACTCTTCTTGACTTTCACCTAGGATAGCAATGTCATCATTGATATCCTTAATCCTTTCATCTTAACTTTTAATCCAACTATACTATGGAATTTTTTTTCATGATTAGGTTGTGGTATCCTGATTGCGCTCAGGAAAACGTTATATGCATAAGGACATGAAGACATTTTACACCATTGTGTATTGCGTACGGTGGAGGAAAAGTTCGGACACGATGACTGCATCAGCTTGGCAGTGCACCTCGTCATCTTTGAGACAATGATTTGTGGACAATTACATTCCTGAAATGGACTGGCCTGCCAAGAGTTCCGACCTCAACACAATGGAATAACTCTGGGATTAGTTAGAGCATCGACTTCGCTCCAGACATCAGCATCCAGCATCACTAGTTTCTGTGATTTCGGCTCCTGAGAAGAAAATTTGGAAATTTGTGGTGAGGTCTTATGGGACCAAACTGCTGAGGTCATCGGTTCCTAAGCTTATGCACTACTTAATCTAACTTAAACTAACTTACGCTAAGGACAAAACACACACTAATGCCTGAGGGAGGACTCGAACCTCCGACGGAGGGACCCGCACGGACCGTGACAAGGCGTCTCAGACCGCGCGGTTACCCCGCGCGGATTCCTGAGGAGAGCTGCCATTCCTCCACAGACATTCAGACACTACCTTGATTGTCTCCAGCAGATTTAAAGCCGTCATAAAGGGTGGACACACCCAATACTGGCGTCCAATAATAGGTGTCGGGAGACTGTTAATGAGATATTCTATGTTATATAGAAATGATACTTCATTACTTATGGAAAGGAAGATGATCAACTAATGCAAACAATAAAAATGTGATTTGAAGGACGCTATAGGACGTAGAAGAGTAGACAAAATAAGGAGTGAACACGTCTGCCACGTAATGAGTATTTATCCTATCAGTGACTAAATTATTAACAAATGTGAACAATGGAGTCAGCATCACAGTTGAATGGAGTATTATCGATTATCAAAGGTAGTGGCTTTGTGCAAGCCTTAGGAAAGGAGGAAGTCCGAATGAGAGAGAAAGGCTGGGACGAATCAAAGGCTTAGTTTTCGAAAGAACAAGAAGATTATTAATTAAACTTTTATTTTACCATAGGTCCAGAGTATGTATGTCAGCTCTGAAATGGCAAACCAAATAAAAAAGGTCAGCTCTGAATTGGCAAGCCAAATAAAAAGGGGGAGTGATGAAGTACGCACTGAAATGGGACGTAAAATTCAAAACCTTAGTGTCGAGATTCAGTCGATAAAACATGAAATGAAGGAAGTGAAAAATGAGGTACTGATGCTCCGAACAAAACTAGAACGAGAGATTGTGGAGGTCAGAAGAACCGCAAACGAGGCACTGTTACTAGCGAGGAGGGCAAAGCGGATTGCTCTTGCAACATCAGAGAAGACAGAAAACACGACAAAGATAGGTAGAGGTGCATTAATGAAGTTGTAGATGTTCATGAAACAAGTAGAAATAACGCAGCTGCAAAAGACAAAAATTGCACCAAATAAGGTACTGACCGTGGAGCTCTCCCAATTTAAACGAAACACAGAAAGTGAAATTAAGCGATTATCTCAAGAAGTCAGGTCGCAACCTAGTCAAAAATCACATCTCAGAAAAGAAATAGAAGGCGACTGGGAAACAACAGAAACCGAAAGAACCAGTTCAAACTTAGCACTATCATTCCAAGCCCAGACGATATTAGAATGTTCTCGAATGTAAGAGTTGCTAGTCAACTGAAAGGGTAACTGCAGAGCAACGAAATATCGCTAGAGATATGGCCCCCGCGTCTACACAGGGCACAACTGGGGCGCAAATTGCGAATATGGAGGACAGCAATGAAATATTTCACATGCATAATTGTTACCCAATAATGCGCAACACGGAACATTTTTCCGGTGATGAAAACGTGACAGGGAGTAGAAGAGAGTATGCCCAAGGTAACGGTAGTGAGAAAGTGGTAGGCCGAGCGGGAAGAATCTTTAATGAAATTTTCGATTTTAAGCATTTTATCTCTGTACGAAAATTCCAGTGTTACAAAGATGAGGGTAATGGAGGCACTAAGTAATGGCGCATCATGGGGCGACAATACAGGAACTCGTCAATGGTCTGACCAAGGATGGAGTGGAATGAATAACAACAGGAATCGGGAACAATCAATTGAAATTAGACCACCTAACCCTGGGAGAGAACAGAAAAATGACATAGAAAAAGTAGGAAGAATTAAAATGAGCTTGTATGGCGAAAATAAGTATATTGTGTATAGTTAGCAATTAAGTTAAGTTATTGCAATGAAGGGATATGTAGATTTATCAATATTTTCTGTGCTATTATCATGTTAAAAGAGGTGCTAAAGTGCATAAAAGGGGCAGGAGGTTGAGGGTGAGAAAATTAGGGTATCTTCCTTTGTGTAGGCTATAACTATGTGCACAGCAAGCTGAGCATACAATTTGAATGTTTTGGAGTTTAAGATGTGCTATCTGTCCATGAAGGAATAAAGAAAATATGAGAAACGTGTGGTACTGCAAAAATGTTGTTAAGGTATGTGAATAGGTAAGTTAGTTATCCAATTGATGTGGAATGTATTCGCAGAGAACGTCAGCATTTTGAAAAAATTTTAGAACTACTTCATGAAATGAGTGTCTATTTTCTATGTTCAGCAATGGGATCACGAATGAGTGACTTGCTAGTAGTGGTTTGTGGTGATATGCAGGTGTGTCGTCCAAGTATGATTTGTCTCCATTCTGACAAACAAGAGTTACTAGGTGGCCTGCTCCACGTGGCTGTGCGAGGGTGCACTGTTATTTGTATATGGAAGTGTTGTATTTATGTGTGTTCAGAGAAATGGAAAAATTGTGTACAGGGTGGCCAGTTCTGTGGAAAACCGTATGATCTCACCGAAATATTGTTTGAGTGTTATAGCGACATGAAATGGAAGTAATAAGGGGATATAGATGCGTAAAAATTAATAAAGGAAGTAAGAAATGCTATATGTTCAAAGCACATGACACCGATGATAATACATAAGGGCATGGCAGTCATGTTGATGAGCAGTAATTTTATAAAAGGCACTAAAATCTGTATATTTGCAGGTACCTCTACTAAAATAAAATATAACTTTATTAACATAAAAGGAAGAGTTAACGACAAGAAAAGGTAATAGTAGCAGCTCCGGAAAAAGGACAGTGACAGAGAAGGTATTACTGAGTAAAAACATGAAAGAAGGTACGTGACAGTTGATTAAAGAAGCTATCAGTAATTTTGTACTAAACTTGCTATGTAGTTTATAATTATCCACAGGAAGCAAGCCAAAGCATGAAATGAAGAAGAGGCCCGTCTAATCATTCATTTGTGTATGTTTGTGCAGACGTGCGCTTTCTAGCTCACAGATATTCACGATGACATCCATGATGAAACAAAGACCCATGAGATCAGACCATCTTGTGATACTAAAGAACAGTGTAGTACTTGGAATTGGGTTGTAGTTAGACTAGTATAAACATCCTACTGGCCAGTAGTTTAACAAGTAGTTCAACAACAAGTATTTGCAATTATTGACATTGGGATCTGGTGATGATCATAATTCTACTGTTATGTGTATTTTTTTCATAGGTATACAGGTCCTGACAGATATTTAACAGTTAACCTACATAGGTTGATGGGTATGTTCTTTTATAATAAACTTAAACTTTGTACATGAAATTTTGATCAGAATAATAAGAGTAAATAAGTGAGCATCTTCGCTGAGTGTACAACTAGAACAATAATAAATGTAAAGAAAAATGACCTCACTGGTGAGTGCATCTTATATATATATATATATATATATATATATATATATATATATATATATATATATATCAGAAACATCTCAATAACTTCATGTTATGTATTGTATAGTATTTGTGTAAATCGGAAACTAATTGTATATATTAGTGGATACAGGTTTCACAAAAAGAAATTTTTGTGAGACCCACTGGAAGCAACAACGGGATGCGATTGGAACGGGAGGCTAACGGCACAGCTGCAGAGAAAAGTGGATGCAAGGGATGCTGTCGGCAAGCCAATGCCATGTCGCAGATGTGGGCAAACAGAAGGCTTATTCAAATCCGGGTTCCAGGAGACCTTAGGAGGCCGGCAATGACAGAGCAGGTAGCGTGGCAATCTGCAGCAGCCCTGCTGGGTAGAGCCTAGATGGGTGTTTAAACAGCCACAAATGACTTGTCTTCACTGTTGTACTATGCGGTGGAGACGAGATAAACAAATTGCACACATTATACAGTCATTTTATCCTACAGCGCAACTGCTAATAGCTGTACGGAACTGTTAACTCTATTTGCTTTTCCTTCTGCTGTTATCTGCCAGACAGAATGATAAACATCATAATCTGTAGCAGTCACTCACCTGGCACTGACTTCTGAGGAATCTGGGTCACACATAACGACTCAAGTTCCATGTATAATGTCATCAAACAGGTAAGCTAGCTGTTTACAGTTACCTATATCCTTATCCACAATAAAATATTTATATCAAGAGAAAGAAGCGACATGTAGAACAGAAGAGTAGGAACACAAACATAGTAAAAAGAAAAAAAAACACGAAGAACTGAAGACTAGATACCATTAACCTTCTCTTAGCCAACGCAGAAGAATTTTTGGTGACCTATATAGATCCTACCTGAGTGTACCTCTCTCATAGTGTGTGCAAATTCTTTGAAAACTGAGCTGTTTCAAAACATACACCCACTTATGTTGCTGTATATTCTGAGGATCCTTCTACATAATCAACTCTGTGAGAGACTTGTAACCTGATGAGATCAACAATGGGCTGAGGGTCCAAAGGCTGACTTGCAAAGCCACCATGACCAATCTCAGACAAGTTGTTGAACCACTCTTCACTTCCTAAACATCACAAAAACTGTAGCTTCCATCCCCGTACACAAATGAACATGAAAGTGTGTTGCAAAATCCGAAACAGTGTGTGACTCTTGATTAAAGAAAGTGTATAATTTGATGAATACTGAACAGTTACACCCACAAACTAACAGTTTTCAATATATTTATCATTTTTTTTAAACATCTTGTACTTAATTTTCAGGGTAATCTTAAAAAAATATTTGTGTATATATTCATATAAACTATTATTTGTCATTCTCTTTGATAATGATGCTATGTGCTACAAAGTTTTTAAATATTTGCATATTTATTTACGTAAAATTATTGCTTGTCACTTAATTTGATAATGATGATATGGGTTTTAATGTGTTTCATATATTACATTTTATACACTGTGAACAAGAGCACTAGCTAAAATTGGTGGTCGATCTATACTCTTATTACAAATATTAGTTGTCACAGTAAATGTAAATGCAATTTGTCAAATAACGCTTTATAACATAAGATTTTTGAAACATTTAAAGAGTATACACATTACGGAAAGACTAGACTTGGACAATCAGCTTGTGGAATGATGCTTTTTTTTTTTTTTTTAATGCAAGCCAAGAGCAAAAATATGACCACGTAAAATATATGCAGGATGTTTCACAGAATTTTGTATAATTGTATAATGATCAATAGATAACCTCTAGATTAATTAATGTATCTGATTGTTTTGTATGTTAATGGCTACTTGAAGCACATGTAATTTATTGGACAACCACCTTGAAAAGATTAGGATACATTAATATTTCTTGCCTCAACCTATGTCTTAGGGATGGATGAATGACAGAGAGCATGGGCCTCAAGTCTAAAGAAGGATGGGGACTGCCATTTTTGAAAGGGCATACAAAATAATTTTGTAATATTAGTTAAATTCCTTTTGATAACATGGGTTATTATATGTGTTATTGTGTATGGCGTTCGTATTTTATGAACCTTACATAAGCCTGATCCATAATGAGAGTACAATACATTACGAGATACTCAGAAAATAATAATTATATTCTATCAACAAAAGGCAATTGCAGTTAATCTCAGGTACCGAAAACTGACAAAGCAATATCTACCAATATATGGACTGGCATGAACAAACAAGTTAACGTGAAATGCATTTTGGAGACGAACCGAGCAGGTGGTTAATGATATCATGAAACTCCCATTTAGCAAGAGAAAAGCGAGCTTCAGCACAGAAAGGGATAAGGCCAGAACAAAACATTATTCCTTTTAACGTAAATAAGGCTGGGAATGAGGGTAAATGGCTGCAAGTCATTGACAGGGCTACGCTGCGACCCAGTAAGAAAAATAAAAATGTATTCATCTCTAACGAGACTGTGTTTGGCGACACAGACGCGACACGGTCGGAAGATCCCCTTTATATAAAAGATTTTTGAGACCTAAAATTTCTACCTCCCTCGTCTCGCGGCGGACTGCACAAGTGTGCGGAAGTAAGTGGAGGCATTGAGAGTTTGCTTTCTGAGAAGCGAGGACGATACACTTCGCGTATCGTGGCGACAGATAACAAAGCGGTAGTTAATTATTCCTGCGGGAATTTCTGTTGGCAAAGAAATTGTGCACGTCGCTCCAACCTATGACGAGTGTGCAATAGCCATTATTTCTACTAGGGAAAGATTAACGTTCTACGGAACGCAGGAAAGTTGCGACTGAGTGAATTCAGTGAAGGCCAGAGTAGGGAATTAGCGTTCCAGATCCAGCACAGAGACAACGCCGTTGCAGATGCTGTTTGGTAAAGCACTATCGCGCATTAGGCCACAGTAAATGTTGAGTCCAGATTTTGCTCACTCCAACTAGCGTACGCTTTGACCATTGAATATTAAAAGCTAGGATGCTAACCTACCCTCACATTGAGTACATGAGAGTTTTTTCATTGGTTCAAAAAGTAAATTTACTCTCCGCCAACACAGCGCATTGACCAGCTAAAACAACGTAGGTTTAAATGAGCTGATGAGGATTTTTAATAATCATTCTTTCCTGTGATAAAAATTTTTCATGTGTAGAGATAACGATTTTAATAATCGTCATTTCAATATGTCCAAAAGTTAAATATTTTGTTATTGAGTGTCAAAAGTAATTGAATATGATTATTGTTTATCACTTGACCCCTGAAAGCACAAGTTGATAAATTATATGTAGAATAAAAAAGGGAATAGCTGTTTTCTAGAATAGGCTCCAAACTTTCACTTTTATTAATTCAAGCATTCTAGGTACGTGACAGCAGCATTTCTAGTGGTTTTTGTTAGTATCTGCACCCGATATTAGCTGCCTTACAAGGCCAGCGTCATATTTATTTAGAATGTCTGTTTAATACGCTTAGCTTGAGAACAGTTCATATGTTTTGTCCATTTGCGCGCTAAGTGGTAAGGTAAGTTTACACACATTAGTACACTCAACGTGCAGACACAAAGGCCGGACGTACGACAATTGTATATTCCAACTGTTATGTCTCGAAAAATTGTTCCAAACATAAGGTGCAGACAGATTTATGGACAGTCAAGCAGGATTCGTTGTGTCAGTTCCCTACAGCACTACTTGAGACATTAGTCGTGTTCATACCACGTCGTGTTGCGGCATTTCTACGTGCTCGCGGGGGCCCTACATGGTATTAGCCAGGTGTACCTGTTTCTTTGGCTCTTTAGTGTAGTAGCAGTGGTGTAGCATCTTGAACAATTATTAAAGAGACAAAGTTAAAGAAATTCTTTTCATTTATTTTAATAATACGCAGCTGTTTGCACCAGTGTTTCTTTCTGTGTAAAATTTGATTAATTTGATGGGAAAAGAAATCATTTCATGCTCTTTATTATCGCTGAGTTAGTTGCGGGTTACGTTATGTTGTCATTCATTGAAAGAGAGTGTAACATTTCCATTGATAATAAATAAATTTTTGCCTGCGCATTGAAATTAAGTCACGTTATGTATATTTATGACGCATTCAGTCGCGCTCAGAATATATGTGGCGTTCCCAAAAACAATAAGCAAAATTTGAACTTCTACGTTACATTACCATCGCTGTAGGTTGCGACTGACACTCACCATAAAAGAGAAATAACTAATGTCGGAATATTATTAACAGTGTAATATGTTGTTTAATTTAGCCCGACTTGTATAAGCACTCAGTTCTCAGGGTAGGTACGTAATTGTCTGTAATTAATTGTCCTTTTCTTATTTATCCAACACTAGCCACTAGGCTCGTGAGAAGTCGTGTGCTTATTGCACCAGAGAATATTTGCCAAGTCTGTTCGATGTAAACTACTGTAGTACGTAACTTAATGTCGTGGTTTCGTCTCGATTCCCCAATATAAGATAACAAGAGTACCATCTACAAATAAAATCCTATAATGGAAATGGAATTCTATAACCATAACTTTTCTGCCTGGAATGTTATCTCGTTATATAAAGAACACCTGTAAGTAAAATTGTTAAATTGTTAGTAGCTGCCTCCGGTCTCGTGGGATCTGAAATAAAGTTAGTTGTCCTAACCGACGGCACGTCTCGTAGATGAGCTAAAAGAAAAATGTTAAAGATTTTTCTAAGATGGCGCCTCACAATTAAAATTCTTTGTCAAGGCCCATATCTACTTAAGGCAGTCTAGGTATCAGATTAACAATAGATTGACCACATACAAAAATACTTTTCGGGTTTTAAGTACAACTTAGATTATCAGCTGGTACAGCAAGATGAGCTTTACACAAGAACGTCCTCTTAGGCCCTAATCCAAGCAGATAAGTTAAGCGAATGACAAAGGAAAGATATTTCATGCATAGAAGCAAGAGTCCATGGAATAACATGTCCATTGTAGTTCTATCTCTTCTTCTTTGGCGTACTTGTCGATTGTTTATAAAATTTATCGTAACATTTAGTTTACATTTTCTTTAAGCCCAAGTCCACCCAGGAGAAACAGTACAACCTGTGCGAGTATTTCAAACCGCGCGTAGCTATCTGCACTGACTTATGTGAAACAACTAAAATTAATTCCACAACACAACAACTACGCAGAAAGGAGGTAACGGTACAAGCAGTAGTTAATAATTTGATTAAAAAATAAAGCATACAGTTGACAGTTTTGGATAGTATTGTCTTTCACAAGCAATAAAAGTACATAGGAGGCGGAATTCAAAAACGTGGTAGTACTTCTGACCTATCGGAAGGAAGGCTTTGATTTCTAATAAGAAAAGAAGGGTACTGGCTCGTGAACACAAAGTTTTCTAAATTGTGTAGCTCAAAGAGTAAGAGTTGTTAAGTCCAAGTAATGCTTACAGTCTTTTAGCACATCTTTTGGGATCAACTTGATGCATGAACCATAGCTTTTGGCCTCACAGTTTTTCCTGAATCATATTTTGTGTTGCAAGTGAAATAAAGCATGTTAATTATTTATGTACAACATAGAAGCTTGATTTTTTTCTGGAAGTACGTTATACTATTATGTTTAAAGGAGACTGCCATAAATTATGGTTATTTTTGAATAATGATTCACAAAAATTTCATTGATTAACTAATAATTTTTCTTTAACAAGAGTTTTTAGTTTTCAATTTTAAATCACGAGAATAAGCTACTTCTTAGTTAAGAATTAGATTTAGAAATTCGGATAAAAGCTTGTTTCTCTACCCACCATGGATAACAGTAATGCATCACAGGTCCGTGTTCATCTCGTTTCTGGTGTTTTTCCCTCCCTTTTCTTTTTGATACTACTTCTTCTTATTCTTGCTTCTTAAGTGGTTTCAAACACTGATTTTTCTGCTTTGAAGAGTCTCCTGTGGTCTGTGACAGTTAAAGTCCTTTGCATATTTTGTCGACCAGGCATTCCCTTGGATACTATAACCATAAACCTTGACACTGCACCATCAATGAAACATAAAAAAGCATCCAGCGCACCTATTTTCAAAATATTTGGTTCTGCCAGAACAGTTTTTGCCGTCTGTTCCTATTTACAGTTGTTAAAACTCTCATTTGGGTTTTCAGTCCTACCATGTAATTATATCTCTAATATTCTTGTGTCACTAAGACATTAGAAACTAAAAACTCATAAGAAACGTGAGGACAAAATTCTGTTTTTAGCACAGCTGTCTTCTTGACGTAGGGGCGCCGACATGTGTGTAGATACTTCTGAATTTCTCTGATTTTGAAGCTTTCTTAGCTACAACTACCTCGAAGTAAACTTTTTCTTGTTCATAAAATTATTAAGGAATCGATTTTTGGCGCTTATTCACGCACTAGTCCGATTAAGGAAAAAAAAGGATACTACGATATTTATGGAAGACGATACTGATGAAGGGCAGTAGAAAGAACATTTGCTCACGGCGAAATGTCAAAATTGAAGAAAGAATGAAATAAAGCAAAATTGTAGAATCTAAGAAGCAAAATTGTGCCATAAGACTGAAGCGAAGGAGGCATTTACAAGAAAGCAGAAAATCAGCCTCAATCAAAATCTAAATCAGATAATTATTCTACCAATCTTCATGTCAATAGCTTCCAAAAGAATGAGTTTCAGAATTATCGAGGACCGTGGTATCGAAGTTGGCCAGGTATGTCAATACGAACTCAAGATAGGAAGAGACACAGGACAGGTGCCAAGCCACATGACACAACTACTCGAGAAAAACCATCAGCAAGACGTGGTGAAGAAGCGCGCTCAGTATTCGTATTGTGCAGGATGATGAATCTGTGGTACAGATCCCCACACCGGAGCTACACACACGGCATGGCACAGACGAGCACGGCACGCCTTCCGGAGCCGCTGTCCGCCCCCACAGCCGCCGCCCGCCCCCGCACCGCAGCTGGCTGGTGCGTGCCCTGCGTGCTGAGGCCGGCAGCAGCCGAACACAGCGCGCTCTTGTGGAATCTTCCAGTACGACTTACCGCCAACATGGGCGACGTGACGTCACTACCAGCAGTGAGTGGCCAGCTGCTGGGCGACGTGACGTCACTACCAGCAGTGGGCGGCCAGCTCCTTTCTGCGTCTACTGTGCGTCTGTGGTCCACAAAACAGCAGTACGATGAGCAGCTAGTAGAGAGGGTGCCAGCGTCATTCTATGCTTCTCTTTAATTGTTGTTGAGGTCTTCAATACGGAGACTGCTTCGCTGCAGCTATCAACCCTATCCTGTGCAAGTGTCTTAGTCTCTGCACAACTACTGTAACTGGTATCCATCTGAAGCTGCTTACTGAAGTTGTTGTTGTTGTTGTGGTCTACAGTCCTGAGACTGGTTTGATGCAACTCTCCATGCTACTCTATCCTGTGCAAGCATCTCCAAGTAACTACTGCAACCTTCATCCTTCTGAATCGGCTTAGTGTATTCAACTCTTGGTCTCCCTCTACGATTTTTACCCCCACGCTGTCCTCCAATACTGAATTGGTGATCCCTTGATGCCTCAGAACATGTTCTACCAACTGATCCCTTCTTCTAGTCAAGGTGTGCTACAAATTTCTCTTCTCCCCAATTCTATTCAATACCTCCTCATTAGTTATGTGAACTACCCATCTAATCTTCAGCATTCTTCTGTAGCACCACATTTCGAAAGCTTCTATTCTATTCTTGTCCAAACTATTTATAGTCCATGTTTCACTTCCATACATGGCTACACTCCATACAAATACTTTCAGAAACGACTTCCTGACACTTAAATCTATACTCGATGTTAACAAATTTCTCTTTCTCAGAAACGCTTTCCTTGCCAGTCTACATTTTATATCCTCTCTACATCGACCATCATCAGTTATTTTGCTCCCCAAATAACAAAACTCCTTTACTACTTTAACCATCTCATTTCCTAATCTAATTCCCTCAGCATCACCCGACTTAATTAGACTACATTCCATTGCCCTCGTTTTGCTTTTGTTGTGTTCATCTTATATCCTCCTTTCAAGACGCTCTCCATTCGGTTCAGCTGCTCTTCCAGGTCCTTTGCTATCTCTGACAGAATTACGATGTTATCGGCGAACCTCAAAGTTTTATTTCTTCTCCATGAATTTTAATTCCTACTCCTAATTTTTCGTTTGTTTCCTTTACTGCTTGCTCAATATACAGATTGAATAACATCAGGGAGAGGCTCCACCCCTTTCTCACTCCCTTCCGAACCACTGCTTCCCATTCATGCCCCTCTACTCTTATAACTACCATCTGGTTTCTGTACAAATTGTAAATAACCTTTCGGTCCCTGTATTTTACCCCTGCCACCTTCAGAATTTGAAAGAGAGTATTCCAGTCAACATTGTCAAAAGCTTTCTCTAAGTCTACAAATGCTAGAAATGTAGGTTTGCCTTTCCTTAAACTATTTTCTAAGGTAAGTAGGGTAAGTATTGCCTAATGTGTTCCAACATTTCTACGGAATCCAAACTCATCTTCCGCGAGGTCGGCTTCTACTAGTTTTTCCATTCGTCTGTAAAGAATTCGTGTTAGTATTTTGCAGCCGTGACTTATTAAACTGGTAGTTCGGTAATTTCCACATCTGTCAACACCTGCTTTCTGTGGGATTGGAATTATTATATTCTTCTTGAAGTCTGAGAGTATTTCGCCTGTCTCATACATCTTGCTCACCAGATGGTAGAGTTTTGTCAGGGCTGGCTCTCGCATGTAGTTCTAATGGAATGTTGTCTACTCCTGGGGCCTTGCTTCGGCTTAGGTCTTTCAGTGCTCTGTCAAACTCTTCACGCAGTATGTTAAGCTTTGATAATATCGCTACTATTTTTCACTCCTACACTTCTTTTCATTACTAAATTGGCCATTCCTTGATGCTTCAGCATGTGTCCTATCAACCGATCCCATCTTTTAGTCATGTTGCGCCATAAATTTCTTTTTTCCCCAGTTCCACTCAGTATTTCCTCATTAGTTACTCAATCTACCCATCTAACCTTCAAGATTAACTTTTAGCACCACATTCGAAAAGCTTCCATTCTCTTCTGGTCTGTGTTGTTTGTCGTCAAAGTTTCACTGTCGAACAAGACTTCATTCCATATAGGGTTGTTATAAACCTTTGTTGTGTACTAATTTCATATTGTTGTCTACTACAACCCGTAAAGTTTTTACAGTTTTTTTTCTACATGCATTGCAAATGCTAAATATGACTGCCATACGTCACTTTTGACACACATCTCTCTTCGCATACACACCAAGATATCAGTGGTGATGTTTAAGAAGGCAGCTCGCATACGCTGCTTCAGGTAGACAAGGGACGAAAACTTGATCTTTAACAATCGGGACCGACCGACCACTGTGTCATCCTCTGTCAATGGCATCCCCTGTCAATTGGCACAGCGACGCTGACTGTGCGCCGTCAGAGTCCTCCCTTCATGGAAAACTCCTCGGCAGTACCTGGAATTCTCCGGATAGTAACCAAACGACTGAGCAACGGAGGCACACTCTTTGACCTACACCCACACGAAAACGTCGCATGGGGTGTCAGGGCTAGCGAACGTTACCGGCAGGGTAAAAACAAGTGATAACCGTCCGTCCAGCATCCGATCGATATCTCTGGTAGTTGTCAGTTTAAAAACGCTCTGACCTGTCAGTGGAAATGAATTGGTGCCACATCCTGTTGCAGTATGAAATCCTTCTTGTTATCAGTCAACTGCGGTAAGAGCCATTGTGTAAGAATTTCCAGGTACAACAGCCATGGCACTGTCTGTTGCCCGGGGTCCTTCACGTAAACAACCCGTGTTCGAACACAGTTGCCGCACGTAGGATACTTCCTGCATTTCGTCCGAAGACGGTCCTGGACTGTGTACAACATACACTGTCCCTCATATCTCTCCTCGACCTTTACGCTCGTGTCTGAACAACATGGTAGAAACACCTGTTCCCATCAGAGCAAAATCTTTTCTCTCCCACTCCATCGTTCAGCCACTTTCCTTCTCAGTAGTAGGAACACGATTCCGAAGTAACCTCCCTCATTACATTAGGGAACTTAATAGCATCTCCAGCTGAAGCAAACAGTTAATAACATATCTACACAAGCAACAATAATGACTGCCATTATCCTCGTACGCACTCGTTACCCATGTACATCCTTCTTCCCAACCAGATCATCTTCATATCCTAGTATTCTTAGATGGTGCAGTCTCCTCAAACTTCCTTTCTCCAAAACTCGTTATATCAAAAAACATCCGTGTTGTACGTCTATAAATTCTTTTTGTATCAACCACTGCCTTTATTTTTATTGTTAGTATTATTATTACTTTTACTGTTATCATTACTAGTGGTAGCAGCAGCATCAATAGCAGAAGTGCAGACAATGTTAACTTTATTAGTCACAGTCAGTATTATTTTCTCACATTATCACTATAGACACTCAAATCATTTTAATACTATTTGTCATATAAAATTGTTATTTCTTAGATCACTATGATGTAACACATACTACACGTGTTGAAACATAGTCCAATGTAAGAGAGGAACTGATCACCCTATTGAGATCGGGTTAAATAAATAAATAAAAAAAATATGTTACCCGTAGTCATGTATTTGCCAGCTTTCCATTTCTTCTGTAGCCATTCCTGCTTTGCCATTTTGCCATTTTGTATTTTTCTTATAATCTCAAGTATATTAAATACCTTCATACTGAAAGAAGAATGTAATAACACCCGCATTTTTTTTCCAAAAAAGGGCAGGTACTGACACATTTAAATATTACCGAACCATCAGTTTAATAAGCCCTGACTGCAAAAAGAAAAAGCCTTTCATGGTTCCGTCCCCTGAATTTCCTAGCTTTCTGCAGACTGTAAGCAATAAATTAAGCTCAGAGTCCACCTGCCCCTGGGGGTCTTTTACAAGATAAAATCGTGTTCGCAAATCACTATCTTACCTTCCAGTGTCTTCAGACCTCTTCCATGTGTAGAAACTCTTTCATCATTCTTAAACCAAGAATGATTAAATCGAATTCTGTGCTCTGCTTTCATTCCTTTTCTGGAGTCCATGTTCTTCTAATACTTTTTCTTTCCTTCCTCTTCATTAAATTGTCATCTCTCTCTGAATGAACTCAGTAGTTTATTTTATCTAGTCATATCTCCTTCCATTTTTCAATCGTCCGTAGAACTGGTAACATGTAAACTTGTAGTAGTGTGGTACAAGTCGTATTGTAGTTGGGAAGACTTGAATGTTTCCATAGACGTGGCTCTCATGGTGGTAATACAGAAATACTGAAATTTTTTGAGCCTGATGATACAGCATCTTTCAATGTTAAGTTTTTTTTAATCAAATGAAGAACACAGACGAACACTAACTTCTGTGTCATATTACTTTATTTATTAATGTTCGGCTGATATTTCTAATTTAAAGTAGATAAGACAGTTTACTTTGTTGGTGCAGAAAAGAAATATCTCCCATCTATTTAAATTTTATCATTTAGTTATTTATTGGTGTGGCTATGGGTATAAAGCCATTGATAAAAACAAGACCACCAGCAGAATAATTCAGTTATAATCACAAATGCTGTATGTATTTAGTGCTAATAGTTATGGAGAAGAGTTAACTTCCATGCAGCTATCAGTGGAGATGATACAAGGTCTTTCTCTCTCAAGATAATCAGAGGATTACTAAGTAAATGAAGACATCTAATCAGTCTACTGAGAGACCTCTTATGAGTAAATACCCCTTAATTTGATTAAAATGTTAGCAGAAAATTAAAATTTATACAGCTCACAATTTCATGTCAAGAGATTTGCAATACTAGAAAATGTGCTTGTCGATAGTAGGCAGTACTAAAGTGAAATCTACTTTGACAGGTATGTGTGTCAAAGAAGAGTGACATCAAATGCTCATCGTCTGTAGTTGGCAGCCAGATCACAATGTGTCGGTCATTGAGATGCAGGCGTGTGAACAGACTTCAGCAGAAGATGACTCCGTAATGGGATCTCCCCACTGACCGAGCCTGATAGTCAGCTCCGGTCTACCTACTGGAAACTTTCTATGTTTCCACCAACCATCTTTCATTGGAAGTAACATTCCTTTAAAGATTTTTATGCCTTCGGCCACCTGGAATGGATAACCGTGCTTTGTTAATCGAGTTACCGGAAAAACAGAGCCCACATTTCAGTTAAGGCCGCGGGCTTAATGAACAATTAAAATATCTCTATGTTCAGTATACGTGAATTCCTATGTTATCTCCTCGACATGGCTGCAGTGCCACAGAGCTCCGCCGTTGTATGAGTGACGTGTGTGATCTGGATACGCTCTTGTAATGGAAAGTCCGGATCCTTGGTCTCGAATTGTCTTTGTTGTTTTCTGTTCCTAGCTTTCAAAATATCCTTCTCTTATGTTCAAATCTGTTACATCTACATCACATCTGTTCCTCGAAGCCAATTGCAGTTTCCAGAAAAAATTTTAAATTTGTAGTTCGATAAGTCAGTTGGTACAACACTTGCAGGCGAAAGGCGAAGGTCTCCAGTTCGAGTTCCGGTACGGCATACAGTTTTACTCTGCCAGTTTGTGGTGGACGATTCTTCGTGTAACAATACCATTTCCCCACCCCCCCCCCTTTCCCCAATTACTGTTATCTTCGCTTATGGCGAAAAGGAAGAGTTAATTTCTTAGATGTTTTTCCCGTCATGGTAATTTCACTAACTTGTTGTTGTTGTTGAGTCCTTCATTCCGAAGACTCGAAGACTAGTTTAAAGCAGCTCTTCAAGCTGCTCTATCCTGAGCAGGCCTCTTCATCTCCGAGCAACTACAGCAACCTACAAACCTACATCCTTCTGCATCTGCTTTCTGTATAAATCTCTTTGCCTCCCTCTACAATTTTATCCCCCCCGCCCCCACTTCCCTCCAGCAGTAAATTGGTGATCCCTTGATGTCGCATAGTACGTCCTACCAACCAGTCAGGTTGTGCCATAAATTTCTTTGCTCCCCATTTCTGTTCAGTACTTCCTCTTTTATTACATAATCTACCCACCTAATCTTCAGCACCCTTCTGCAGCAGCACATTTCAAAAGCTTCTGTCTATATATAGTGCTAGATAGCCTGTATAATACAGGAAGTTGTTTATTGTTTGACTTTGTCTGGAACGCACGCTCTCGAAACGTTAGCAGTAAGCGTCTCTGTAGGGCAGGATGTCTTTCTTGCAGTGTCTGTTACCGGAGTTTGACATGTACATTCTAATAAAAAATAATGTACATTCTAATAAAAAGAAAGACGCCACGAAGGAATTCGTCGAATGAGACGCAAATCGGTAGATGTGATGTATATATACAGACAATTTCAGAAAAAGTGGATGATTTATTTAAGCTATAGAGCTTCACAAATTGTTCCACCGCTGGCCCTTAGGCAAGCAGTTATTCTACTTGGCACTGACTGGTAGAGTTGTTGGATATCCTCCTGAGAGAGATTTTTTTTTTGAGTCACCAGTGTTCTGACGGGTTTGATGCGGTCCGACACGAATTACTCTCCTGTGCGAACTTCTTCATCTCAGAATAGCACTTGTAAGTCCTCAGTTATTTGCTGGATGTATTCCAATCTCCATCTTCCTCTACTGTTTTTGCCCTCTATAGTTCCCACCAATTCCATGAAACTTATTCCGTTATGTCTTCACAGATATCCTGCCATCCTGTTCCTTCTTCTTGTCACTGTTTTCCTTACAATCCTTTCCTTCCCGATTCTACAGATAACCACCATATTCCTTACCTTAACAGCCCACCTAATTTTCAATATTCTTCTGTAGCACCACATCTCAAATGCGTCGATTTTCTTCTTTTCCGGTTTTCCCGTAGTCCATGTTTCACTACCATACAGTGCGCCACTCCAAACGCACATTCTCAGAAATTTACTTCTCAAATTACAGTCTATGTTTGATACTAGCAGACTTCTCCTGGCCATCAATGCCCTTTTTTGCAGTGCTGGTCTGCTATTATGTTCTCTTTACTCCGTCCATCACGAGTTATTTTGCTGGCTAGACAGCAGAAATCCTTAACTTTGTCTACTTCGTGATACCTAACTCTGATGGTAAGTATCTCGCTGTTCACATTTCTGCTACGTTTCATGGCTTTCGCCTTTCTTCAGTTTATTCTCAATCCATGTTCTGCACCCATTAGACTATTCATTCCACTGAACACATACTTTAATTATTCTTCACTTTCACTGAGGATGGCAATGTCATCAGAGAAACTTATCATTGATTTTCTTTCACCCTGAATTTTAATGCGACTCTTGAACCTTTCTTTTATTTCCATGATTGCTTCTTCGATGTATAGTTTGAATAGAGGGGGCGAAAGGCTACACCGATTTTAATCTGAGCATTTTGTTCTTGGTCATCCACTCTGATGCTTTCCTCTTATCTCTGTATATATTGTATGTCATCTATCTTCCCATATGGCTTATCACTATTTTTCTCATTATTTCGAACATCTTGCTCCATTCTTCTCTGTCGAACGATTTTTCCAGGTCCACAAATGATATCGTCCCAGTCCCTTCGGACACATACCCCTTTTAAAGATTGTTACAGTTTCCAGTGATTGATCATCAATAGTGTAATAAAGCAATAATGTTTCTGCCTACGCTTGTGTAATGGTTCAAATGGCTCTGAACACTATGGGACTTAACATCTGAGGTCATCAGACCCCTAGAACTTAGGACTACTTAAAGCTAACGAACCGAAGGACATTACACACATCCATGCCCGAGGCAGGATTCGAACCTGCAACCGTAGCGGTCGCGGGGTTCCAGACCGAAGCGCCTTGAACCGCTCGGTCGCAGCGGCCGGCGCTTGTGCAATGGGTTACATTTAATTACGTTGAGTTGGAACTGCCAGTCCATGTATATAGTAACCGAAGATTCTCTGCAAGTCTTTCTGCATTTCCCTACAGTTTTCTGGCGTTGTGGCTTTTCTTATGTACAACAGCATCCTCTACGAACAGTCCACGCAGTCTGTGACGTTATCCACCAGATCACACATCCTCTGAGGTGACAAAAGTCATGGGAGAGTGATATGCACGTGTACAGATGGCGGTAGTATCGGGTACACAAAGTATAAAAGGGCAGTGCATTGGAGGAGCTGTTATTTGTACTCAGGTAATATGTGTGAAACGGTTTCCGACGTGATTTTGGCCGTACGACAGGCATTAATAAACTCTGAACGTGGAATGGTAGTTGAAGCTAGACACATGGGACATTCCATTTCGGAAATCATTATGGAATTCAGTACACCGAGATCCACAGTATCAAGAGTGTGTCGAGAATACCAAAGGACAATGCAGTGGCCGACTGCCTTCAAATAACAACCGAGTGCAGGGGCGTTTGTTTATAGTCGTTAGTACTAAGAGACAAGCAACACTGCGTAAAATGGCTGCCGAAATCAATGCTGGACGTACGTCTAACGTATCCTTTAGGACAGTGCAGTGAAATTTGGCGTTAATGGGCTGTGGCAGCAGACGAGCGACGCGAGTGCCTTTGCTAACAGCACGACATCGCTTGCAGCGCCTCTCCTGGGCTCGTGGCCGTATCGATTGGATCCTAGACGACTGGAAGACAGTGGCCTACTCATATGAGTCCAGATTTCAGTTGGTAAGATCTGATAATAGGGTTCAAGTGCGGCGCAGACTCCATGAAGCCATGGAACCAAGCTATCAAAAAGGTACTTTGCAAGCTGGTGGTGGCTCTATATTAGTGTGGGCTGTGTTTACGTGGAAATGATTCGGTCCTCTGATCCGACTGAACCGATAATTGACTGCAGCAGGTTATGTTCGGTTGGCTGGGGACCATCAGCACCCATTCATGGACTTGATGTTCCCAAACAACGATGCAGAGCACGCATTGCCGTCCGTGGTGGTCACATACATTATGAAGAAACGTGTCCAGCCACGTCCAGGGGACCATTATTAATCGCCGTGACTTCAGTATAATTACAGTATTTGAATGACAGTGTCATTACTGATCGTCACACTGTGTGTTTCATCCAATTACCTTCTTTACTATTCCGTAGTAGTTCTTTCTATGTAGGGTCCAAGATTCATCGAGCTACGAAAGTGACACGTCATACGAAAATTACTTTCGTCCATACGTTTTGCACACCAGTATGCCTTGATGTGCTCAGTTTGTAGATTTGATGATAAATAGGATAAATGAAACCTCTTTACGTCTTTTGTGTAAAACCTGCATACAATGTTAAACGATAATTCAGATAAGGAATTGAATACCGCGTTAATTTGGATACGTCTAACCGAAACTGACTGCCGTGCTGGATACACGACATATAAGAAAACGGCTCCACTCGTATACACTATGTGATCAAAAGTATCCGGACACTCCCAAAAACATACGTTTTCCATATTAGGTGCATTGTGCTGCTACCCACTGCCAGTTACTCCATATCAGCGACATCAGTAGTCATTAGAGGTCGTGAGAGAGCAGAATGGGGCGCTCCACAGAACTCACGGACTTCGAATGTGGTCAGGTAATTGGGTGTCACTTATGTCATACGTTTTTACGCGAGATTTCCACACTCCTAAACATCCCTAGGTCCACTGTTTCCGATGTGATAGTGAAGGGACACGTACAGCACAAAAACGTACAGGCCGACCTCGCCTGTTGACTGACAGAGACCGCCGACAGTTGAAGAGGGTCGTAATGTGTAATAGGCAGACATCTATCCAGACCATCACACAGAAATTCCAAACTGCATCAGTATCCACAGCAAGTACCATGAAAGTTAGGCGGTAGGTGAGAAAACTTGTATTTCATGGTCGAGCGGCTACTCGTAAGCCACACATCACGCCGGTAAATGCCAAACGACGCTTCGCTTGGTGAAAGGAGCGTAAACAGTGGACGACTGAGCAGTGGAAAAACGTTGTGTGGAGTGACGAATCACCGATCCGATGGCAGGGTGTGGGTACGTCGACTGCCCGGTGAACGTCATCTGCCGGCGTGTTAAGTGGCAACAGTAAAATTCGGAGGCCGCGGTGTTATGGTGTAGTCGTGTTTTTCAGGGAGGGGGCTTGGACTCCTTGTTGCTTTGCGTGGCACTATCACAGCACAGGTCTACATTGATGTTTTAAACACCTTCTTGCTTCCCACTGTTGAATTCGGGGATGGCAACTGCATCTTTCAACACGATTGAGCTCCTGTTCATAATGCACGACCTGTGGCGGAGTCGTTACACGACAATAATGGATTGGTCTGCACAGAGTCCTGACCTGAAACCTATAGAAAACTTTTGGGATGTTTTGAAACTCCGACTTCATGCCAGTCTTTACCGACCAACATCGATAACTCTCCTCAGTGTAGCATTCCGTGAAGAATGGGTTGCCATTCCCCAACAAACCTTCCAGCACCTGACTGAACGTATGCCTGCGAGAGTGCGAGCTGTCATCAAGGCAAAGGATGGGCCAACACCATATTGAATTCCAGCAGTACCGATGGAGAGCGCCACGAACTTGTAAGTCATTTTCAGCCAGGTGTTCGAACACTTCTGATCACATAGTGTATCTTAAGTTGCCAATGATCAGGATTACATACTGTGAAGAGGGAGAAATGCGTATCTGTTTAGGTTTACAGGGTTTAAGGAGGCTTCAGCTAAAGTCGCGTGATTAATAGCGAACCATGTTCGCGCTTCACGCTACTTACGTCACGGTTATGTGTGTGTGTGTGTGTGTGTGTGTGTGTGTGTGTGTGTGTGTGTGTGTGTGTGTGTGTGTGTGTGTGTGTTTTTGTGCTTGTTTCTTTAGATTGATAAAATGCATAACCTGGGTTTCGAATATAAATAAAACAAATTTCTGCGTCACTGACTAATTTATTGTATTTAAATAATTTTCACCATTTCTACTTCCAATGCACGGTGATTTATGTAATCTCTTCCATTCATTTCTCAATAACTCCACCCTACAGTAGATATGTATGATTTGTTATTATCTCTTTTATATCTATGAACTTAAATATAATAACTGAGTTGTGCACATTTACTGTGTTCTTGCAACCCACAACAGTTCTTAAAAAAATTGTTGAAATGGCTCTGAGCACTATGGGACTTAACATCTGAGGTCATCAGTCCCCTAGACTTAGAACTACTTAAACCTAACTAACGTAAGGACATCACACACATCCCCATCCGAGGCAGGATTCGAACCTGCGACCAAAGCAGCAGCGCAGTTCCGGACTGAAGCGCCTAGAACCACTCGGCCACAGCGGCCGGCATAGTTCTTAAAATACAGCGAAAAGATATTTGTGTACGTAGCTATTTAATATAATAATCAAATTGCGATGAAGAGTGACGAATAACGAAGTTCCGACAATTGTACCTTACAATATACTCATTGTAAGCAAGAATATCTGTAACATGTATAACTTCTTTGAAGTGACAGTGTAAACATAATATACAGTGGAGAGCACAGGCAACAAGTAGCACTATGCAGCCTTTATTCGACTTTACTTTCCTTGAAAGGACACTTTACTTTCACAAATTCATGTTTCATACCTTTAATAGTGCCTTTTCTAAAAACACAATTTTATAACCAGCGCGATGTGAGCAGCCTTGCGCTTCGTCCGCTGCTGTGGAAAGGAGTCGGTGCTTTTTACCTACATCAGCTATTTAATTAAACACCTGAGGATGATGGTGTGATTCATCGAAACGTGTAGTGGCAAAGTAAACAAGTGACTGGCGCAGGAAACTGTTTTATTTCCCTTGGTCAATAGTTGCAGTCCTCATAGTGCCGTCGTTTATGGACGAAATATTCTATGTTCAAAATTTTAGGACTAGCTGAGATCGGCTGCTATGTTTGTAATACTGCAAAGTAAATTTGTTGTAAATGTAGTTATTCTTGATATTTTGTGATTATTGTTGGGATCATGTGAGCTTCCTGTTTAAACGGGAAATACGTTGAATATATGACAGTCGGAATTGCAACTACATAATATGCTTTCAGCGTTCACCAACAATCCGCAGTAAACATCGACACGTTCTAAGACAGCGCCCCATCGTGTCTATATGTGTTACGACAAGGACATCACAGGCAAGTACCTAATTGACGGTGCCAAAGCACATCAGTTAACAGCACTACAGGAAATGCGTGAAACACTTGCGAGTATAGAGGCCACTTTCAGAGTGCCTCCCTTAAAACTGTTGGTGAAGTCCAGATAGACTTTGAAACGATCAGCGCAGTTACTAACATATGGCTGCAAACACAAATAATAGTAATGTAATCCGCGTACATTCAAGGAAGTATCCAATGCAATACAGCTGCGCAATCGCCAAACGATCACCGGTAACAGCCATTACCTTCAAATACTCGGGAGTGTCACTCTGGAGTGACGAGGTGAATGTCACCTTTAGGAAGAGAGTTTCCAGATACAGATTTACTGGAAGAGTTCTAAAGCAGTGTAATTCAAGCACGAAAAAAGTAGCTTGCAAAACAATCGTTCGGCGAATATTTGGGTATAGTTCGTTGCTGTTGGATATTTGTCCAGTAGGGTTAATTAAAAAAGAATGAGAAGATCGAAAGAAGTGCTGAGCGCTGTGTTCAGTCAGCGTCAAAATGTTATGGAAATGCTGGACAAACTCCAGTGCGAGACACTGCAAAAAGGCGCTTGCGATTCGGAAAGATTTACTCTCAAGTGTCTGATGTCGACGTTCAGACGGAGTCAGGAAACACATGGCGTCTTCCAGTTCATCTCTCTTAACGACCACAAGAGTACAATAGGGGAAATAAGTATGCTAGAGGGCTATCGGCAAACTTTCTTCCGAAAGTGGAATACGACAAGGACGATATGATTCTGGTATACTGTAGATGGAAGAATGCAATAGTAATACCAATACACAAGAAGGGGGACAAGAGAGATGCAAACAACTACAGAGGAATATCGCTGCTAGAGGTCGGATACAAGGTGCTGTCAAGACTATGGCTCAAGAGAGTAGGAGAACAGGTAGAAAGTACAGTTGGCGACTACCAAGCGGGATTCAGGAAGGGAAGAGGTTGTGTAGAACAGATATTTATCCTGAAGCAACTGATAGAACATAGGGCCTTAAAAAACAAAAAGACAGTAATAACCTTCGTGGACTTCACAAAGGTATATGACTCCATCGACAGACAGACTCTTGTTAGGATCCTGAAGAACAGAGGACTTGATGGAACTACACAAGAACTCATAAAAGGAATTCTGACAGACACAAAAGCAAGGGTGAGATTCAGAGGAGCACTGTCAGAAGAATTTGAGATCAAGACTGGTGTTAAACAGGGTGATGGATTGTCACCATTGTTGTTCAATATAGAACTGGACGAAGTGATCAGGCAGTGGAGAGCAATAAACAAGGAAATGCGAATACCAAAGACACATGTGGGGGACAAAAAGGACAACAGGGCTCAAGTGGACTGCCTAGCCTTTGCACATGACATAGCAATAGTGAGACGGAAGAAGACGCAAAGACACAACTCGACAAATTAAGTAAGATAGCCAGACAGGTGGGACTGAGGATCGCTTATAACAAGACAAAGACTAAACTGGGAAACACCGGAAGGCACTGTGCAAATGGTGAACAAATTTAAATACCTGGGAGAATTTGTAGCAGGAAGGAACAGGAGCAAGGAGGGAATAACAGAGAAGATAAGGAAAATGAAGTCAGCCTTCTGCATGACGAGAAAGGTATACAATAAAAAGAATATATCCACAGAGGCAAAGATAAGCCACTACAAGGCAACAGTGAGGAATGAGGTATTATATGCTGCTGAGACGATGACACTAGGAAGATATGGGGCAGAGCAACTAGAGAAAGAAGAGAGGAAAATACTGACAAAAATACTAGGTCCCAAAAGAGGTGGAGAGAGGTGGATGCGAAGACCTAGGGAAGAATTGTACCGGAACATGAGAACAATATCCGGGGAAATCAGACTCAAAAGGGCAAGGTTTGCTGGGCATGTAGTTAGGATGAGAATGGACAAAATGACGAAGAGAGTGTGGGAAACAACAGGGAGGAGAAGGGGAAAGACAGTAACCAAGTGGATTGTTGAACTTCGGAAGAACTGGTTGGAATTGGGGATCAAAGTCGAAGGAAAGGTAAATTGAAGGAACAAATATACACCGACAAATATACCGCAGATCAATGACAGAGAAGAATACAGGAAAAGATTAGAATGTCACCAGTGGAGGCGCCAGGAGAAACGGAAACTGAAGATCTCGGAAGAAGAGCGGGAGAGGAGAAGAGAAAGAATGAAGAGGTTCTGGGAGAAGAAGAGGAAAATGCAGTCCACGAAGGTGCTACCCGTGGTCCTACAGAGGCCGTAACGCAAGAAGAAGAAGAAGTAGTCTACACGTAACCTCTGATATATACCCTATGGTTTGCCGAGTACAGACATAGTTGTAGACGATGTGAGCAGTTATGTAAAACTATGCCTAGACATTTTAATGAACTGCACACAGAAGTTTTAGGAGCCTGAATAACTCTACAATGAATTCATTAAACTGTCGAGCGAGATCATGTGGAAAACGCATCAACTCCATGGTGTCCCGTGAGCCAGTAATCGATTAAAACATTGTAACATAGTGCTACGTTCCACAAGACGTCTATGTGACCTACAAATCACCATCGCCTTACCACTTTGTTCTTCGAAGTGCAACGAAATTACCAACATCCATTCACACCAGCCTCTTACAATCTTTTCTAGCGAAAGAGTGTTAATAGCGGATCAGACGCAGTCGACTAGAGGAGACTACGCACCAATATGAAAAGAACGCGTGACGGCTGAAACTAGTAATCTCTTGTTGAAATTATACTGAGTTTTCAGAAATTCCTGTTACAAGCTTCTAGAACTTGCAGAGGGAAGTGAATAACCAATATTTTTAATAGGAACCCTTGTCTGAGAACGTCATTCAACGACACTACAGAGCGTCCAAGTTAGAGGTGCTAGCGCCTGTGTGGATGTATATGGTGATTCCTGAAGATATTATAAACTTCCAAGGACGGTGCAGACAGATAAATATGTTAATTTGAGGTAACAGCCCCTGGTTCACAAACGAAAGAGTGGAAAGTTACAAGCGAAAATCTTTCTAATATCTGTGAGAGTGAAATACGTGCGCCAGTGCTGTTGTAGCTAATAATGTAGGATATGCAGCTTCATGGGCTCTAAAATCTATACCTGAGGAACTATGAGCACTTTTTCATTTTTGATAGTGTAAGACACAGCTCCTCTTTCCCTTTTGTGTTGATTCACACGTATTTTTCGGTCGAAAACGACAGTTTGCAATGTGAAGAGCAACAGGAAGACATTCTTGATACCTTTTGACACTGATACACCTTCGGACTTTTTAGCCCTCTTCTGAGGACAAAGTTGTGCTGCATCTCCATTAAACATAATTTGACAACCCCCCCCCCCCACTCGCAGTTTCATATCACTTCTCGCTCAGCACCTTCTCTTCTAATTAACACTCCATCACACTGCTATATACTTATGTCCACTCATCATGGTTTCCCTATCCCCTACAGCAACAAAAAAAATCCCTTCATCGCTATTTCTTCTCTACTCTTACACAGTACATAAATACACAGGGACATAATTAAATAGAATTACACACATACAAAATCTAATTTAAAAAAATGTTGTAGGTCAAAGACAAAGTAGTGGAGAGGTTATGTTGGCAACGCTACAAAACACAAACCACAACACATACTTAAAGTACAAACACAAACAGAATACAGTAGTGTGCATGAAAGTGCGTTGTGAAAAACATAAGAAATGCGTAGTGCTGCGGAACATCTAAAAATTAGACCAAAATTATCAGTATCTAGCGCAGGAAAACAACGATGTGCTAGCAGTCGGCATTTCCCGATGTAAGCGATAAATCAACAGAAAATCACCGTAAGTACAAACCTGTTTAGTCTTAACGAACTGTTTCTCGATCTAAAAGCGATTCAAAAATGTAAATAACTTAATTACAGATGCTTTACCTCAATAAAGCGAAACGCTTCTGGTGAAGAAAATCACGCATTTTTGTAGCTGCAACGACAGAACAAAAATAACCTCAAGAATGATCTGACACCTTTGTTGTCACGCTCTGGCTAGGATCCCTAGGGACCATTCAACACCATTCGACGAAATTTGAACGTGATGATAAAGGGTGCTTCTGCTTTTGCATCCCTCCTGTTTTGTGTTGTCCTCTGATGTGATTATGGAGGGACGAACATTGACACTTCCGTACATCTAAGACCCCCAGTTCGGAAAAATCATCGGTGTCACCCACCAACCTTCGTTGAGCACTTTAACAATGTGCCTATACAGACAGGACACATGACGAGAGTCCAAGGCGCCTGCAGGCAGGCTACACTGCTGCTCTTGCGCCTGATAGTAGGCTATTTAGAAATGGAGGATGCTGAAGACATTTCCAGTCTGCAAGTGCTTAGGACTTCTTCACGGGTTCTGTCTGTACAGACACATTCTTAAAATTCTCAGTAAATACGGGCAGGCGCCACCGAGACTTTTGCCGAACTGGGGGTCTTAGAGGAACTTTCACCACTTAATTCGGTCTTGTGTCAGTGTTGGACTTACCGTGTTAACGCCACAGGAGGCCACAAAATAGGAGGGATGAAACAGCATCAGCACCCTTTTGCCGCTTTCTATCACGTTCAAAAGGTTTTGAGCGGTCCCTGTGGTTCCAGCCTGTACACGAGAGCAAAAGTTGCGGTCACTCTGTGCTCCAAACGAGTGCAATGGCGTCTGCTGTGGATGCAGCCCTACGATGTTCCTAGAGAAAGGTTGAAACGCCCGACGAACTACGAAATGTCTGGGAATCAACGCCTCAGGGATGAGGCTGTTTCACTGACGTCCTTTATGCCACCTCTTGCGGCCTTTTCGTGTCTCTTCTGAGCGGCAGTGTTCCCGGAATATTTCCCTCGGCCACTCGCAAGAGAACCGCTTGGTTTCAATGCTGGGTGTCGTGGTTCTGATCTCCACTGGAGACGCCGAAAAACCAGGGGTGAAATGCGTATAAGATACGCGCACTATTACAGAGGTAGGTTGTACGCAACTTTGAGCCGAGCTTCAAACTTGCACGTCGCAGTAGGTGAGAATTATGGAGCTTCGAAAAAGGATACATTAAGTCTGTTGTGCAGTGTATGACTACGTGGAGCCGTGTGGCTAGGGCCTCCCGTCGGGTAGGTCGTTCGCCTGTTTGATGAAAAACAAATATTATTATGTAAAAAAATGAATGGATGAAAATGGGGAAGAAATGGCTTTAAATATTTTTGTTATTTACTCTTTCAGTACAAACATTGTTGTAGAACCCCTCATTTATGTGTGGTAATAAAAATTCATTTAGACAGAATTAAGCACATTTAAAATTACGTGAACCTTAGCAACCCTCTTCTGCTGATAAATTCAAACTCATTGATTAATAACATTTATGACTTTGAAAATTATTTAAATTAAATTTTTTTTATGTATTTCGGCCTTGGCACATATTTTCTAAATGCAGTGGTTTTTTAATTATTTACTGAATTCTTTCCCGGCGATAGCTATGGAACACAAGACTGTCTCTGTTAGCATAAAATGGTTAAATACTGCCAAGCCGACCTGAACGTTTAATTATCATTGACAAAACACACTTCACTATACGTTTAAGTTATTTGCTTTACAAATTGAAAGAACCAACAGATTAACAACTTCAACGTTAATTATCCGCCTATGAATGCACAAATGTAAAACCAGTAATAAATTCAGTCAGCCTCATGATCGCTGTAAAAGAAAAATATTTCGTAATTCACTGCTAATTTTACCTGCTCCCGATTTACGGGTTTGGTTAATTTTATAGCGGAACAATTTTTTAAATGTGCCGCCGCTGCAAATCGTTCGGTCGCGGCACAGCCCAGCAACACCCACGATAATCGCTAAAAGTGCTGAAAATTCTTTATAGAAATATTATAGATGATATGGACAAGCTAATTTACATTAGTAATACACAATTTTGATAAATTATAATGTATTTAGACCATAACAATAATTAAAATTACACACCTTTATAATTTCTCCTCTAATGGCGGCTAAAGATAGATACAGACAAAAGAAGTCTACTCATTCATATAATGCTACGTCACAGGTTCCTCTCTCTCTCAGCTCTCGAGGAAGACGACAAAGAATGCACATTATGTAGTGCTTTTTATAGTATTGCTGATAATGAATATCTCTTTGTAATCTTACATTATTTTCCTCTGTGGCTATATTTTACATTTTTTCATCGCAGATATTAACATATTTCGTAATTACATTATGAGTATAGAAATATTACAATCATAAATACATCGAGAATATTATTACAGAAAATATTACAATAATAACCAACGTCCTTTACACAAAATTAAATAATATTTTTTGTTAAACAATTACAGTACATACGAATTGCTTTTTTGTTGGTATGAACTGTACGTAGTGTTCTCATTACCGTACACGTTCCTAACAGGCGTGCCACAGTTGTTGTTAAGCATTTGCAAATGTGCACGCTCGAGTTGAGCAATTCTGTGTGTCATTTCATTTTATTAATAGTGTGTGTGCTGCCAGGGAACGTTACACCTGGTGCAAGTCTTTCGAGTTGACGCCACTGCGGCGACTTGCGTGTCGATGGGGATGAAATGATGATGATGATTAGGACAACACAACACCCAGTCCCTGAGCGGAGAAAATCTCCATCTCAGCCGGGAATCGAACCCGGGCCGTTAGGTATGACATTCCGTCGGGCTGACCACGCAGCTACCAGGGGCGGATTAACACTATGTAAGCTAATGCGTTATAATGTGGGAAGAGTTCGAGTTGAATTCTGGTTGATCATTGTTCCCGGAAATCGTGCTACTTTCCATGGAGAAGGTTACTTGGTTCCAGGTATGTCATAAGCTTTCGGTTTAGAAAATGTTATAGGATTTTTCTACAAGTAAATGTGATTGTTAGAGGACTATAGTTCTGATGGTCAGATTTGCTTTTTTTGTTAGACGAGTATTGTCAGTACTCTTATAAAACCACGGGGAAAATTTTTCATAGGATCTATAGCAAAATACGGTCAAGAGTGGAAGTAATCCAATAATAAAGATTCTGTGTAGAGATGTCAGAATCAGTTATATGGGGCAGCAGCGATGTCTGAACACATTTTGATCCATCCCCGACCATTTTCCGATTGATGAAACGCAGGATCTCAAGCGGATTCGTTCGCCAAGTGGACAGAATTGTCTGCGAGCGCTTAGTACCAGCGAGCTTATTCGCTAGCGTAACACCGTTTGGCTTCCTTACCACGTCTGCGCCAGCCGTGACTTTACTACCGACGACTATCTGTGAGATAGGGCACTCTACTTGCAAATCCAATTCCCGAGGCGGGGGTATCCGCTGCGGTGAAGATTCCACGGAAGGTCTCCTGGCCTGGTATTGGGTTGCCAGAACAATGACAAGTTCGACTCAGGGGACAGGCACCTTCCTAATGACGGGGAACCGGGATTTGTTTTTCCCCATCGGCGCTTTTAAGGTTCTATTAGGCTCCTCTCGCACGTCTGGAAACAAACGAATTCGGGTGCCGGCGGCATACTGATTACGTACTGGATACAGGAACCTACGTTTGAGTAGCTAAAACGTTCTGAGTATTCTTCAGCGTATGATGCGCTCTCCAAGTAACTGCCGCTTGCGCACACGTTTCTGCCTAGTGTCATCCAAGTGATTCGTTAGAAGAGGGTTTAGTATCGAGAGGAAACAGGACATCTCAGTCATTTCTCTTCGAAGAAGAGCGGTTTCTATTGCGACAGACCTGTACAGCAGTAACTCATCGTCCCTGGAACAGAAAGGTGTGAGAGGACTGCGAAACTAGAAGGGAAGTTCCTCGAGCTGTACGGACACACCCAACACCGACGATTTCCCCTCATCAGAAAATCAGTACTGTACTCTGTTCGATTACCTTATTTTGTGCTAGGTTCACTGACTCGCAGTATTCGTTGAAGGACAATAGTTTCGTCTTTGGCTGTTACGAAGGGCATTCAGTAATTAAGGAGACAAATTGACGTGAAAAAAAATTGTGTATTTTTTCAAAATGAGACTCTTACTACTTCTCAACATAATTCTCACCAATGTTACTACACTCACCCCAACAATCAACAAGCCTTTTCTTTTTGCCTAATGCAAAGAGCTCTTTGACATGTTGTTTGAGCCACTTTTCCACAAAGTCTTTGACCGCCTCGTTGTTCTTGAATGTAATGTCGCCTTGAGTAAGCGAGAGAGCCTAATCTGGACTGTATGGAGGACGAATCAGTATCAATTCAGTGGTTTCTTGGGCTGTGTGAGGCCGGGCATTTTCGTGTTGCAATATCACGCGTTTCCTTTGAGTTCCGCGACTTTTTTCTCTCGTTATTGGATTTGCATTGTTCATCAACATACCTGAGTAGTAGGCACTATTTATTGTACGCTGACCTTCCAAATAATCACAAAAGACGACGTCTTGGGCATCCCAAAAGACGGTTAACATGACTTTTCCCACTAACACTTGCGTTCTGAATTTGTTTCGTACGGGTGAGATGGTGTGATTCCATTCCATGCGTTGTATTTTGGACTCCGGTTAAAAATGGTGAACCGAAGTTTCTCCACGCGTTGCGATTTTGTTTCGAAAAGAATCATCTCCACTTTCATAGTGTTCTTTCAGGTCTGAACACATTTTGAGTCAAGTTTACTTGTGTTGTTGCATAAGCTGTTTCGGGACCCACCTTGCACCTGTTTTGCTGTCCTTGAGCTTGTTACAGATAACGTTATGAACTGTGACAACCATTACTGCAAGTGTTTACGCAATACGTTCAACTGTGTCAAGTCAGTTTTCACGAATAATGTCGTCATTGCGGGTCCCAAGCAGAAGTTGACACTTCAAGTTGCCGACCGTGACGTTGCTTTTCAATCACTGAGGTCCTGCCGTTTTTAACCCACTTACAAAAATTTCTGCGGTTCATACAACTTTCACCATAGTGTAAACTCATCCAAGAAAATATTTTATCAGGATTTTCACCTGTAGAAAGCATAAAACGTATCACTGAACGTTTTCAACTAGTGTTAAACTTCAAGTCATCTTTAAATGCAGTACTCAGGTTAAAACAAAATAATTTTTATTCGCCAGTTGTTCTCGGCCCATCCCAGCGATGCCAGACTGAAGTAATGACAGTACGGAATTACTCCTACAAACAGTTTCATTTCTACGTCAATTTGTCTCTTTAATTGCTGAATGTTTCTCGTAGAACAGTAGATTGCATGGATATGTGTCTCATATGAAACTGTTTTAACTGTTTTATGATAACTAGTTTGGTTTAGTAAAGGAAAATACATCAACGTAGTAGTTCCGACGTTACGGTTTGTAATAGAAGACCTAACAAAAAGAGCAAGACACCTTCGTAGCCTTTGGCTACCTAGAAAAAGCGTTCGACTATATAAAGCGGTGCAAACATATGTATTCGCTACAGGGAAGAACGAGAAATTGTAAAATTTTCATCAAGCAAGGGGGAACAATAACACTGAAATATAAAGAGAGAAGTGTTTGGATAGAAAAGGGCGTAATGCAGGAATTTACAAGGACGGCAATGGCGGGTATGACGCAGGGACACAGCCAGGTGATGTTCGTATTAATTTGCAACATCGCTTTCGACAACCAGTTGGTTCAGTTGGGACAGCCAAGGCCTACGGCACTCCTCCATTATCAGTTTTTGCTTGTTACGCACTCGCAGGAAATTCACTAAAATTGTCATCGACCACATGGAAAAAAACATGGGATTTTAATCATGGAAAGGAATAAACTGGCTTTAGAAGTAAATTTACTTCTTTGGACAATTTGAAAGTCGAGAAATAAATTATAAATACTAAATAATGAGCATGAATTAGTGTTTTGCTTGGCTTTCATATATCTTCAAGAGGATTTGGTTCATTTTCAACATGGTGAGAAACAGCTACATTTCCCGTTAGCCTTAATTCACGACAGTGAAAAATTTAGAATTGAAAGAGGAATCAGTAAAAGAGATTCTGTGTCGCCAAAGCTATTCTCAGCATTTCAAGAGGAAGTTTACGGGCCCTGAAATAAAACAGAGGAGGTATACTTCTTAATAGAACTCATTTGACCACATTTGTTTCTTCGGATGGCACTGTGAAGTTTACGTCTATTGCAACAAATGGAGGAACCTAACAGAGAAAGTTTGAAGGTAAATGCTACGACATGCGCATGTTGCAGCACAGCTCCTTAATTTTGGGGCCGAATTAAACTATCTGATCACAAATATCTGGACATATGTTAGTGGAAATGAGATGGGGACACTTTCAGTGAGGTGTGTGAACGTCTGTGGCAGAGTGACAACCATTCTTCCTCAGGAGTCCAAGCCAGAGGAGGTAGTGACATTGGATGCTGGGGTTTGGAGTGAAGACAACATTATAACTGGTCCCAAAGGTGTTCCACTAAGTTCGTGTCGGGATTCTGATCAGGCTAGCCTGTTATCTACAAAGCATTGCCTCACAGCTGTTGCATTCTTGTGTTGGTAGAAATAAGCATTATCTCCGAATTGTTCCTCTGTTACATGTAGTACACAATGCTGTAACATGTATTCAGTATCTTCTGCAATTAACGTTTCCTTAAGCACTATAAAATGACCACACACCAACTACGAAAAAATAACCCAAATCATAAGACGACCTCTTGCAAACTTCACTGTTGGTACTACGCATGATGACAGGTAACATTCTTCAGGCATTCGCCAAACAACCCTTCCATAGGACTGTCATAGGGTTGTAAGGTGGCTATAATTTCGCACCTTACAAACATTCATTCACATACTTTGCCGTAAAATACAACCACAATTAGATATCATTTGATAGGTTGTACATCGTATATATGAATATTTAAAGGAGACAGACATTGTCACGTACGCCTCGTAAATAAATGTTAACGCTTATTTCCTGAAAGGTGACGGAGAGTCTTTATTATAAAAACGGCATAATGAATGATTGCCTATACTAGTAGAGGTTGGAGCGCCAATGGAGATGAAACGGCAAGCAGAACTCAAGCTCTGGGTGGAAGACCCGCACAGGTGTTGGTCCTGATTAACCACATGAAGTAGATAGACGGATGTCGTGGCACCTGAGCTCTGGAGCACAATAGGGTGACGGACGGCCGCTATTGCAGTAGGGCCGGAAGGCAAGCGGTGGAGAGACGTGGTCTTCCGTTGTGAGCTCCCACGTGTGACGGTCGCTCGATATCAGCTTTGTTGGTACAGACGGACTTGCTGTCTTTGCTCTCAGGAGAGTTTATAGTTAGAACAGTTAGGCACTGTACCGTTGCAAACGTATACGATTCTGGACGTCACATCCGGCTTGGAATTCCTCGATGATTATTGAGTCATGTTTGACATGTACCAGGTACTTTCTCCCTATAAGATACGGGGAAGCCTGAAGGCTGACTGGTTGCTCGAATCCGGCAACGCGGTCTTTGCGATTCACGTAAACTTTTAGAAAATGGAAATGGATGTCAATGAACAACACAGCCAGAATACTCGATCGTACTCCACGCTGAGGTTCATCATAGCACATCAGACAAATTCCCTGGTTCTTAAATAAGAAGCTGCATTTCATAGCAGACACAGTAAGTCACCGATAATTGATTTCAGCAAAGATTTTCAGGTTTTTTTGGCAGATATATTTTGCAGCGCTGGTATTTGCTGGATTACAGGAGCTAACGACATTCACATTTGTCTGATTTTGAAGACAGAGATTCAACATCAGGTGGGCGATGAAGACATTGAATTTCTTTCTGCGGAAATAGATATCTAGTCACAATTAACGAAAATTATTAATTCAGTTTCATCTGTTTCGCGTACGATAGACTATAAACATAAATGCCAAATGGACCAGCAGCCTTTATAGACACTCAACTAAGTTTGTTTAACTTGGCAGCCAGCATTCAGTTATATAGATATTAATCATACAATGTAGGCTTTCACGGCCGGTGTTGTCTTCAATTGAAACTTCCAGGCTGAGAGGCCGTGGTCGATGAATAAAATTTCCACCTAACGTTTCGTCTCCATCTGCGGGAGACATCTTCTGAGGCCGTCCGGCTACTGCCACTAAGGCTCCAAGTACTCTCGCATTTATAGAGCGCATAGAGGACATCACCATTCGTCACGTGTTGCTGACAGTATGCCTATCTTTGGAAGGCGTCATCATTCTCGATTGAGAGTAATCGATTGTCATTCTGCTGGCGCAACATTGACATTCATATTGTGTCTAACTTTAAAACTTCCTCTTTTCTGTTAAATTTGTTATGGTGTTTGTGAATCTCTATTGCTTCTCTATACATGCGCGCATGATGATGGGATGTTCGTGCTAGAATGCTTGTCTCATTAAACTTAATTTCGTGGTTCCCATCTCGAAAAACATGCTCAGCTACGGCCGATTTTTCGATGTGTCCTAAGCGACAATTTCTTTCATGTTCGGCTAAGAGGGTGTTTACACTTCTTTTTGTTGTTCGAATATATACTTGTCCACAACTGCGTGGAATTTTGTATACCATAGGTCTTGCTAGGGGGTGTCGGGCGTCATTACAGTTCTTAAATATTCCTTAATCTTCTTGGTGGGTCTGAAGATTATTTCGATCCCATACTTGGCCAGAACTTCCCCGATACTGTCGGTGATTTTATTAATGAACGGTAGGAAAACTTTTCCAGTAAGCGACCGTTGTTGCTCTGGAATTCTGGCTTGTTTTCTTCTTTGATGGAGGGCTCGATCAATTTCCTTGCTGATATCTCCGTTTTTCATGAAGGCTGACAGTAAGTGATTTAGTTCATCTTTTAAGTAAGCCGGCTCACAGATTTTGTTGGCTTTGTCCACCAAGGTTTTCATGAGACCTCTTTTTTGCCTAGATGGTTTGATTCCTTGTGGAGGTATCGATCCGTGTGAGTGTTCTTTCTATATACCTTGTGGGCCAGCGTCCCATCCAGCCGTTTAATTACCGACACATCCAGGAAACAGTTGACGGTTGCTCTCTTTCTCCATCGTAAACTGTATCTTCGGCTTAATACTGTTCAGGTGCACCAAGAAGACATCCAACTCTTCTTCAGCATGAGTCCACACTACAAATATGTCATCAACATAGCGGTACCATTTAGCTGGCTTTTTACTGGCAGTCTGCAGCGCTCGCTGTTCGAAGATCTCCATAAATAAATTGGCAATAGCTGGTCTGAGAGGGCTTCCCATCGCCAACCCGTCGATCTGTTCGTAAACTCGTTGTTGTACTGGAAATAAGTTGTCGTCAGGCAGTGTTTAAATAAAGCCACTATGTCAGTAGGAATAATATCTGCTACATATGAAATAGCTTCGTTTACAGGCACCATAGTAAACAATAACACTACATCGAAGCTCACAAGAATGTCACTTGAGCTGACGTTAATCTCCCTCAGTTTTTCAATAAAATGCTCCGCGTTTTTAATGTAACTGTCCGTTCTGCCAATGTTAGGTTGCAGCAAGCAGGCGAGATATCTGGCCACCTCTTGTGTTGGAGATTCTATGGCATAGATATTGTTTATTTATTCTTGTTAGCTATAGTACAGTTGCACGTCTTTAGCCAAAAAGTGTGAGGAAGAATTGGTTACGCCTCAGCTATTTCCCTGAACATTTTTTGAACATCAGCTCGTCGGAAAAATTTCATGTATCATATTTTATATGTCTGTATACGGATGTATATTATCTCCTTAAGCTGTCTTCTCCGACTGCAGGTTCCATGCCTCAACTTGTTCAGTACAGCATCCTCTAGGTACTGTCGACTGAAATCAATAATGATGGGTAGCAGTCTTATTAACGATATGAACAGAGAAAGAGACGTGTCATGAAATTTATTGTCCACATTTTTCCTGAAACTAAAGTCGTTATTTATTCTGCTGCACCCTCTATGTTATTTTACTCCTGTTCGGGGAGAACAAGGTAATCAGTGATTTAGAATCTTTGTAACGGAACCTCTACGTATGGTGAGGATTCAGCGGGTTTCACGCTTTGTATTCAAGTCTATCTCTACTCCCAGCTTCCAGAGCTGCTCATTCCCACGAAATATGCTACGCAATTTTTCCCTGAAGTTGTTTCCTCGCAGCTAGATGCGAAGATATTGAGGAAAGGCGCAGCTGCCGGGAGTGCAGATGCTTCTGTGTGGAGTCATCGCCGCCGCAGAGTCCCTGCCCGCGATCCTCGGACTTCTCTGCACCACGGACCGCAGGCTAATGGCGCAACGCGGCAGGAATGCAGACTCCGAGGAAAGGATGATGCAATCCTGCATCTCTCTCTTTCAGTGCCGTCTCCCAGAATCGTTTTCATGTCTCTTAGACAGTTTTTCTGTTTTCGGTTTTTTTTTTAGTCAAATAAGCATGTCTGTTCTTTGTCGGCACCATTCATGCTGTTTGACTCGGTCCTGTGTCACTTCCTGCCATTCCCTAACACTTTCTTCACCACACATTTACAACACCCAGCAGCATCCCAAGCTATACAGGGTGGTCCATTGATTGTGACCGGGCCAAATATCTCGCGAAATAAGCGTCAAACGAAAAAAACTACAAAGAACGAAACTTGTCTAGCTTGAAGTGGGAAACCAGATGGCGCTATGGTTGGCCCGTTAGATGTCGCTGCCATGGGTCAAACGGATATCAACTGCGTTTTTTTAAATAGGCACCCCCATTTCTTATTACATATTCGTGTAGTACGTAAAGAAATATGAATGTTTTAGTTGGATCACTTTTCGCCTTGTGATAGATGGCGCTGTAACAGTCACAAACGTATAAGTACGTGGTATCACGTAACATTCTGTCAGTGCGGACGGTATTTGCTTCGTGATACATTACCCGTCTTAAAATGGACCGTTTACCAATTGCGAAAAAGGTCGATATCGTGTTGATGTATGGCTACTGTGATCAAAATGCCCAACGGGCGTGTTCTATGTATACTGCTCGGTATCCTGGACGACATCATCCAAGTGTCCGGACCGTTCGCCGGATAGTTACGTTATTTAAGGAAACAGGAAGTTTCAGCCGCATGTGAAACGTCAACCACGACCTGTAACAAATGATGATGCCCAAGTAGGTGTTTTAGCTGCTGTCGCGGCTAATACGCACATCAGTAGCAGACAAATTGCGCGACCATCGGGAATCTCAAAACCGTCGGTGTTGAGAATGCTACATGAACATCGATTGCACCCTCACCATATTTCTATGCACCAGGAATTGCCTGGCGACGACATTGAACGTCGTGTACAGTTCTGCCACTAGGCACAAGAGAAATTACTGGACTATGACAGATTTTTTGCACGGGTTCTATTTAGCGACGAAGCGTCATTCACCAGCAGCGGTAACGTAAACCGGCATAATATGCACTATTGGACAACGGAAAATCCACGATGGCTGCGACAAGTGGAACATCAGCGACCTTGACAAACTGCCTATTGGCTTCTGTCTCGGGTTCTTCGGCCGACGTTCATCTAATGATTTTTCTGACGTTTTGCCAGCACGAGTGGCTGGCACTGTCAAAGCTTCACCACCGGCAATGGAGGGTGAAGCTTTGACAATGCCAGCCACTCGTGCTGGCGAAACGTCAGAAGAACGTCAGAAAAGCCAATAGGCAGTTTGTCAACAAGTGGCCACGAAAGCCTTAACAATTTTGTATCAGCGGCCTTGGCGGGTTAATGTATGGTGCGGCATTATGATGTATCACTGAATGACAGAATGGCGATGTACTGCCAACACGATGGATGTCCGGCACATAGCTCGCGTGCGGTTGAAGCGGCATTGAAAAGCATATTTTATGACAGGTGGCTTGGTAGTCCATACCGTGGCCCGCACGTTCACCGGATCTGACGTCCCCGTATTTCTTTCTGTGGGGGAAGTTGAAGGATATTTGCTATCGTGATCTACCGACAACGCCTGACAACATGCGTCAGCGCATTGTCAATTCATGTACGAACATTACGCAAGGCGAACTACTCGCTGTTGAGAGGAATGTCGTTACACGTATTGCCAAATGCATTGAGGTTGACGGACATCATTTTGAGCATTTATTCCATTAATGTGGTAAATACTGGTAATCACGCTGTAACAGCATGCGTTCTCAGAAATGATAAGTTCGCAAAGGTACGTGTATCACATTGGAACAACCGAAATAAGATACTCAAACGTACCTACGTTCTGTATTTTAATTTAAAAAACCTACCTATTACCAACTGCTCGTCTAAACTTGTGAGCCATGTGTTTGTGATTATTACAGCGTCATCTATCACAAAGCGAAAAAAGTGGTCCAACTAAAACATTCATATTTCTTTACGTACTATACGAATAAAATGGAGGTTCCTATTTTAAAAAACGCAGTTGATATCCGTTTGACCTATGGCAGCGCCATCTAGCAGGTCAACCATAGCGCCATCTGGTTCCTCCCATCAAACTAGACAAGTTTCGTTCTTTGCAGTTTTTTCGTCTGACGCTTATTTCGTGAGATATTTGGCCCGGTCACGATCAACGGACCACGCTGTATACTGATCAGCCAGAACATTACGACAACCGACCCACTACCAATATAAAACCGTCCAGGAGATAGCAGCGTCACCTGGCGAGGAATGACTGCTAGTCAGACACACACACATTGCATGTAGTATCAGTAGCGCGGTATCCGTGTGTAGAATGGGGAAGACGTGTGATTTATCTGGGTTTGATGAAGGGCAGATTGTGATGGCCCACAGGTTCGGGACTAGCATTTCGGAAACGGCACGACTTGACAGGTGTTAGAGAAGTGGTGTGGAGAGTTTCTTCAACAGACAGCGAAACCAAGGTGAAACACCGTCCAGACGTTGTGGGGTTGGGCGTCCATCCATTACAGGCATCAGACGTTGTAGGATGGGAAGACTGGTAGATTAGATTAGATTAGATTAGATTAATACTAGTTCCATGGATCATGAATACGATATTTCGTAATGATGTGGAACGAGTCGAATTTTCCAATACATGACATAATTAGGTTAATTTAACAACATACTTAAGTTAATATAACAAATTTATTTTTTTGTGTTTTTTGTTTTTCTTTATTTTTTATTTTTTTTATTTTTTTATTTTTTTATGTTTTTGTTTTGTTTTTTTTTTTCTTTTTTTCTTAATTTATATCTAAAAATTCCTCTATGGAGTAGAAGGAGTTGTCATTCAGAAATTCTTTTAATTTCTTCTTAAATTCTTGTTGGTTATCTGTCAGACTTTTGATACTATTTGGTAAGTGACCAAAGACTTTAGTGCCAGTATAATTCACCCTTTCTGTGCCAAAGTTAGATTTAATCTTGAATAGTGAAGATCGTCCTTTCTCCTAGTATTGTATTACTTTTGAATTGGGTTTGATTGTTAATAACAAATTTCATAAGAGAGTATATATACTGAGAAGCTACTGTGAATATCCCTAGACCCTTAAATAAATGTCTGCAGGATGATCTTGGGTGGACTCCAGCTATTATTCTGATTACACGCTTTTGTGCAATAAATACTTTATTCCTCAGTGATGAATTACCCCAAAATATGATGCCATATGAAAGCAATGAGTGAAAATAGGCGTAGTAAGCTAATTTACTAAGATGTTTATCACCAAAATTTACAATGACCCTTATTGCATAAGTAGCTGAACTCAAACGTTTCAGCAGATCATCAATGTGTTTCTTCCAATATAATCTCTCATCAATGGACATACCTAAAAATTTGGAATATTCTACCTTAGCTATATGCTTCTGATTAAGGTCTATATTTATTAATGGCGTCATACCATTCACTGTACGGAACTGTATGTACTGTGTCTTATCAAAATTCAGTGAGAGTCCGTTTACAAGGAACCACTTAGTAATTTTCTGAAAGACAGTATTGACAATTTCATCAGTTAATTCTTGTTTCTCAGGTGTGATTACTATACTTGTATCATCAGCAAAGAGAACTAACTTTGCCTCTTCATGAATATAGAATGGCAAGTCATTAATATATAATAAGAACAACAAAGGACCCAAGACTGACCCTTGTGGAACCCCATTCTTGATAGTTCCCCAGTTTGAGGAATGTGCTGATCTTTGCATGTTACGAGAACTACTTATTTCAACTTTCTGCACTCTTCCAGTTAGGTACGAATTAAACCATTTGTGCACTGTCCCACTCGTGCCACAATACTTGAGCTTATCTAGCAGAATTTCATGATTTACACAATCAAAAGCCTTTGAGAGATCACAAAAAATCCCAATGGGTGGTGTTCCGTTATTCAGATCATTCAAAATTTCACTGGTGAAAGCATATATGGCATTTTCTGTTGAAAAACCTTTCTGGAAATCAAACTGACATTTTGTTAGTACTTCATTTTTGCAGATATGTGAAGCTACTCTTGAATACATTACTAGGACACGACAAGCAGCGAAGTGCGGCGGAACTAACATCAGATTTCAATGGTGGGCAGAGCACTAGCATGTCTGAACACACAGTGCACCGAACACACCTAACGATGGGCCTCCACAGCAGACGACCAATGCACGTGCCATTGTTAACACAACGACATCGGCAACTACGACTGAAACGGGCACGTGACCATCGGCACTGGGTGATGGGGCAGTGACGTAGCGTTGCATGGTCTGATGAATCCCAATCCCTTCTTCATAAAGCTGATGGGAGGGCGCGAATCCGTCGTTTTCCAGGCGAACAGCTCCTTGACACCTGTACTGCGGGACGGAGACAATCTGAAGGTGACTCCATTATGTTCTGGGGATCATTCACGTGGGCATCCATGGGTCGAGTGGAGCTCGTCCAAGGTGCCATGACTGTCGAGGAGTATGGTACACTGGTTGCATAGCACGTATCCCCCTTCATGACGATCATCTTTCCCGATGGCAGTGGCATTTTTCAATAAGGTCAGGAGTGGTTCGAGGAACACAGTGGCAAGTTCCAGTTAATGTGCTGGCACCCCAGCTCGCCATATCTGAGCCCGATCGAACATAGATGGGTTATTCCTCGGAATTTATTGTCACTTGTGTGTGCGAACTCCCTCCAGCAACCTGCAAAGGCCTCATTGCTTCCACGCCACGGCGCATCGCCGCTGTTATCCGTACCAGTGGTGAACATACCGAATATTAGACAGGTGGCCATAATGTTCTGACTGAACAGTTGGTGTTTTACGTACTCTAATCGTTTACTGTTCCATTAGCTTGTGACTTCCATCGGTGACAGCATCAAGTTAACTTTGTCTGGACACATAGCAACACAGCCCCTTTTCCTTTCAAGCTCCGTAACTTACTGTCTCTTATTCGTTTACTAATTCACAGCCGTTGCATTGCAGAAAGTTACCATTCTCCTATTATACAGCTAGGTGGAAATGAAAACGAAGCAAATAAACAGAGGAGGCGCATTTATACACTCCTGGAAATTGAAATAAGAACACCGTGAATTCATTGTCCCAGGAAGGGGAAACTTTATTGACACATTCCTGGGGTCAGATACATCACATGATCACACTGACAGAACCACAGGCACATAGACACAGGCAACAGAGCATGCACAATGTCGGCACTAGTACAGTGTGTATCCACCTTTCGCAGCAATGCAGGCTGCTATTCTCCCATGGAGACGATCGTAGAGATGCTGGATGTAGTCCTGTGGAACGGCTTGCCATGCCATTTCCACCTGGCGCCTCAGTTGGACCAGCGTTCGTGCTGGACGTGCAGACCGCGTGAGACGACGCTTCATCCAGTCCCAAACATGCTCAAGGGGGGACAGATCCGGAGATCTTGCTGGCCAGGGTAGTTGACTTACACCTTCTAGAGCACGTTGGGTGGCACGGGATACATGCGGACGTGCATTGTCCTGTTGGAACAGCAAGTTCCCTTTCCGGTCTAGGAATGGTAGAACGATGAGTTCGATGACGGTTTGGATGTACCGTGCACTATTCAGTGTCCCCTCGACGATCACCAGTGGTGTTCGGCCAGTGTAGGAGATCGCTCCCCACACCATGATGCCGGGTGTTGGCCCTGTGTGCCTCGGTCGTATGCAGTCCTGATTGTGGCGCTCACCTGCACGGCGCCAAACACGCATACGACCATCATTGGCACCAAGGCAGAAGCGACTCTCATCGCTGAAGACGACACGTCTCCATTCGTCCCTCCATTCACGCCTGTCGCGACACCACTGGAGGCGGGCTGCACGATGTTGGGGCGTGAGCGGAAGACGGCCTAACGGTGTGCGGGACCGTAGCCCAGCTTCATGGAGACGGTTGCGAATGGTCCTCGCCGATACCCCAGGAGCAACAGTGTCCCTAATTTGCTGGGAAGTGGCGGTGCGGTCCCCTACGGCACTGCGTAGGATCCTACGGTCTTGGCGTGCATCCGTGCGTCGCTGCGGTCCGGTCCCAGGTCGACGGGCACGTGCACCTTCCGCCGACCACTGGCGACAACATCGATGTACTGTGGAGACCTCACGCCCCACGTGTTGAGCAATTCGGCGGTACGTCCACCCGGCCTCCCGCATGCCCACTATACGCCCTCGCTCAAAGTCCGTCAACTGCACATACGGTTCACGTCCACGCTGTCGCGGCATGCTACCAGTGTTAAAGACTGCGATGGAGCTCCGTATGCCACGGCAAACTGGCTGACACTGACGGCGGCGGTGCACAAATGCTGCGCAGCTAGCGCCATTCGACGGCCAACACCGCGGTTCCTGGTGTGTCCGCTGTGCCGTGCGTGTGATCATTGCTTGTACAGCCCTCTCGCAGTGTCCGGAGCAAGTATGGTGGGTCTGACACACCGGTGTCAATGTGTTCTTTTTTCCATTTCCAGGAGTGTATTTAGAGCCTCCTTCTTGCGTGTCGCTGTTTGCTATAATTTACTTTCTCTCCTATCTCTACATATGTGATGGGCAGAAATAGGGACCAATTACAATAACGCCCGTATGTTGTAAGATCCGGCACAATATTCTTAACTCGAACACTGTAATGTATGTCAAAGAAAAGAATGTCCTTTCGGTAAACCAGCTCGCTGTCACTCGTGTGCAACGTAGTTCACTTCCTACACACACACGATACGTTGCAAACGGTAGGTGCAGGTGAAGGGATGGATTCCGTTTTCCTCGATTTCCGAAAGTACGTTGCACTATGTTGGCTAGTAATCAAGTATCCCCAGTATCTTTACAAATACGCCATCACCTCAAAGTAATTTTGACTGAAAGAACAACTACCTTCTTACCTGAAGGTATAATATCAATAGAAGCAGAAGCGATGCTGCCATTTATCCAAGATATATTGACAATAATACGATCATGGTGGACACGGTTCCCGGTAGAATTAGACATGAAGAAACAGAAGGAACACTATCTTCACGATTGTGAGGATAATATTGATGATATGATATGTGTGATGATTGCCACTTCCCCCCAATGACTTTAGAAAGTTCAACCTTGTTGACCAAGAAATTCATCTGATGGTAAGTCAGACTAATTCTGGGTTCTTTAAACTCTCGAAATCGGCATCGGTTTCTTCTACTACTGGGTCAACAGACATACCTCGCCCTTGCAAAGGTCTCAATGTATTCTTTCAGGCAACCGCTCTCTCCTCTGCGATCAAAAGTGGAGTTCATTAATGTTAACGCTTTGCTTTCAGTTAGAAAGTTAGTCTGACTTTCCTGCACGACGAATCTATCCTTCCTATGAACATTTTTCCTGAAGCCATTTGGCTGTAGCTTCCTTGAACTCTATGGTGATTATATTTCTAAGTGACATATTGCTTTATTCCTTGTTTTCCTGTACCTTTTCTTCCTTCTACCATCGATAATTGAAGTAAAATCACTGCAAGTTTCTTTGCTGTTACATTCGTTGTACCCAATTTGTTTTCTCAACTTCTGCGACTAATCTTTCTTGGATGTTCCTACGTCTCTGACTGAAATACCTACTATAACTTTCAGTATTAGATTGTCTGCTGCCTAAGAGAATTACAGGTGCAGTTTCTGGTTCATAATTATCTCAGTATCCCATATGAAAACATAAAAACGATATTCAGAGACCTTAATTGAGACCTTTGGTATAAAAACGTTTTTATCACGAAGCCCACTTGGGTAATTTGAGGCAACTGCTATTCGAGGATGATTATGCGAAACTTTTACTATCACTATTGTCTAATTCGCATAGCCGTATCTCGAAAAAGTTAAGAGAGAGAGCAATTTCTATGCAACACCACATCTGAAAAGAGATCTATTTTTTCCTCATCTGTATCGTTTATCGTCCGCATTTCGCTTCCGTACAAGAGTAAACATGAGACAAATGCTCTCAGAAGATTCCAAACATCCATATTTGTATTAGGTTTTAGCGAATTTCTTTATTTTTTGAAATAGTTATCTTGTTATTGCCAATCGACATTTTGTGTCGTCTCCAGTTGTACCACCGCCAGTTACTTTTCTGCACTTCATTTTCTATTCTAATTTACTCAGCTTCGCCTGATTTAATTCTAGTCTCTTTCCGAGACGCTGTCCATCCGTTCAGCTGAACTTCCACTAATCCACTGCCGTTTCCAACAGAATTACAGCGTCATCGGCATGATTTATAGTTATGTTTCACTTCCGTCAACGTTAATTTCCTTCTAAATTTTATCTTTGGTTTCAATTACTATTTGCTTCGTATACACACTCTATAAAGTGGCGAATATAAAGACTGTTTCAAAAATATTTTAACAGTAACTAAATTTTATCCATAGTGGATGTTGTCGAACTCCGTGACTGTTCCTTTATAGGGTGCAGCAAAATATCCGCGACCAGTCACAATAAAAGGTTATTTATTTGTCACTCGACCGGTTTCGGACTTGCGCCCATCCTCAGGTGTGTATACATTCAAGTACATATTTATACTGTTGGAGATCACTGTATAAATACAAAAAAAATTATTTTCTGGTGACTACACAGATACAAGTGGGACAATTGTAAGTGGTAAGGCAGCATTTGACGAAAATATACCTGTACTTACAAAAAGATGAAGCACCATTATTACAGTTATGCTGTGGTGATGGTTTTGCCACTTAGTTACACATTTATTGTCATTTTCACTTCCATATGAAGCTATACTTGGTGAGACTGAAACATGGACGTGAAAATGATAATAAGTGTGTAACTAAGCGGCAAAACTATCACCACAGCATAACTCTAATAATGGTGCTTCATCTTTATGTAAGTACAGATATATTTTCGTCAAATGCAGCCTTACCACTTACAATTGTCCCAGTTGTATTTTTGTAGTCACCAGCAAATATTTTTTTTTTGTATTTATACAGTGATCTCCAACAGTATAAACATGTACATCAATGTATAAACACCTGAGGATAGGCGCAATCTCGAAACCGGTCGTGTGACAAATAAATAACCTTTTATTGTGACTGGTCGCGGATATTTTGCTACACCCTATATTTTAATAAGCTGGGGACCGGTTACTCAAACCAAACAAGAAAAATCTAGTAAACATGGGCTCTAAAATGCATGTCTTAAGAGCCATAAGCATTTGTTCATCCTCGATACTGTGAAACACATCTCTTCTACTGCAAGCTCTTTGCTTTCCATATTTTGGAGCAGCTAGTATGGACCAAAAGAAGAAAATAAAAACAAAAACAAGAAAATGTGCAATAGGCATCTGCTCTAAAATGTATACCTTAATGGATAGAGCACTTGTTTATCGTGGTTACTGTGAAACACAACGCTTCTATTGAACAAGTTCAAAAATGGCTCTGAGCACTATGAGACGTAACTGCTGTGGTCATCAGTCCCCTAGACCTTAGAACTACTTAAACCTAACCGCATTAAAGACACGTAACGTGTATCCACAGGACATGTGGCCTGTAATTGAAGAAGTATCATGATGATCTCTCCATTGGCAAAAGATTCCGGAATAGTCCCCCATTCGGATCTCCGGGAGGGGACTGCCAAGGGGGAGGTTACCATGAGAAAAAGATTGAATAATCAACGAAAGGATAACGTTCTACGAGTCGGGGCGTGGAATGTCAGAAGCTTTAACGTGGTAGGGAAACTAGAAAATCTGAAAAGGGAAATGCAAAGGCTCAATCTAGATACAGTAGGGGTCAGTGAAGTGAAGTGGAAGGATGACAAGGATTTCTGGTCAGATGAGTATCGGGTAATAGCAACAGCAGCAGAAAATGGTATAACAGGTGTAGGATTCGTTATGAATAGGAAGGTAGGGCAGAGGGTGTGTTACTGTGAACAGTTCAGTGACCGGGTTGTTCTAATCAGAATCGACAGCAGACCAACACCGACAACGATAGTTCAGGTATATTATTTATTTATTTATTGTTCCGTGGGACCACATTTAGGAGAAGTCTCCATGGTCATGGAACGAGTCAATACATGAAATTATAACACGATTGTAGAAACAGATAAAATGAAATATAAGAAACATATTCAGGCGACAAGTCGTTAGTTTAAATAAAGAAAATCAAGAATGTAACACTGGAATTTGCTTAATTTTTTAGCACTTCCAGGAGCTACTCGACAGAATAGAAGGAGTGTGCCATGAGGAAACTCTTCAGTTTAGACTTAAAAGTGTTTGGGCTACTGCTAAGATTTTTGAGTTCTTGTGGTAGCTTATTGAAAATGGATGCAGCAGAATATTGCACTCCTTTCTGCACAAGAGTCAAGGAAGTGCATTCCACATGCAGATTTGATTTCTGCCTAGTATTAACTGAGTGAAAGCTGCTAACTCTTGGGAATAAGCTAATATTGCCAACAACAAACGACATTAAAGAAAATACATACTGTGAGGGCAATGTCAAAATTCCCAGACTATTGAATAGGGGTCGACAAGAGGTTTTCGAACTTATACCATACATAGCTCGAACAGCCCGTTTTTGAGCCAAAAATACCCTTTTTGAATCACAAGAATTACCCCAAAAAATAATACCATATGACATAAGCGTATGAAAATATGCGAAGTATACTACTTTTCGTGTTGAAATGTCACTTATTTCAGATACTGCTCTAATGTAAATAAAGCGGCATTTAGTTTCTGAACAAGATCCTGAACATGGGCTTTCCACAACAGCTTACTATCTATCCGTACGCCTAGGAACTTGAACTGTTCCGTCTCGCTTATAACATGCCCATTCTGTCTGATTAAAATGTCAGTTCTTGTTGAATTGTGGGTTAGAAACTGTAAAAACTGAGTCTTACTGTGATTTAGCATCAAATTATTTGCCACAAGCCACGAACTTATATAATGAACTACATTATTTGATAATGTTTCAATATTACACACAAGATCCTTCACTACCAAGGTGGTGTCATCAGCAAACAGAAATATTTTTGAATCACCTGTAATACTAGAAGGCATATCATTTACATAAATAAGAAACAGCAGTGTCCCCAGCACCGACCCTTGGGGAACGCCCCATTTAACAGTGCCCCATTGGGACTGAACATCATTACCACTCTCAATATTGCGGAGGATTACCTTCTGCTTTCTGTTCTTAAAGTAGGAGGCGAACCAATTGTAAGCTACTCCCCTTACTCCATAATGTTCCAACTTCTGCAGTAATATTTTGTGGTCAACACAGTCAAAAGCCTTCGTTAAATCAAAGAAAACACCTAACGTTCGCAACCTTTTATTTAATCCGTCCAAAACCTCACAGAGAAAAGAGACTATAGCATTTTCAGTTGTTAAGCCATTTCTAAAACCAAACTGTACATTTGACAGCAAATTATGTGAATTTAAATGCTGCAGTAACCTTGTATATACAACCCTCTCGATAACTTTAGCAAACACCGATGGCATAGAAATAGGTCTATAATTGTCACATTATCCCTGTCTCCCTTTTTATAAAATGGCTTCACTACCGAGTACTTTAATCGGTCAGGAAACCGACCACTCCTAAAGGAAAAGTTACAGATATGGCTAAGTACTGAGCTAACATACGTGGAACAATACTTCAGTATTCTGCTAGGTACCCCGTCATATCCATGAGGTTCTTGGTCTTTAGTGATTTAATTATTAACTCAATCTCCCTCTTGTCAGTATTATGGAGGAGCATTTCAGGTAACAGTCTCGGAACACTTTTTTCTAAAAGCGCTATATGATTCCCTGTTGGGACTAGGTTTCTATTTAGTTCACCTGCTATATTCAGAAAGTGATTATTAAGTACTGTACATATATGCGACTTATCAGTAACACGGACATCCCCACTACGCACTGATTCTATATTCTCGACCTGTCTCTGCAGACCAGCCACTTCCTTTACGAGTGACCATATGGTTTTAATTTTATCCTGAGACTTAGCTATTCTATCTGCATACCACATACTTTTTGCCTTCCTAATAACTTTTTTAAGCACCTTACAATACTGTTTGTAATGGGCTGCTGCATTTAGATTTTGACTGTTTCTAACGTTTTGATATAATTGCCACTTTGTTCTACAAGATATTCTTATCCCTTTAGTCAGCCACCCAGGCTGCCTGTTTGTGCTAGTACCCTGTTTTGAACGTTCTAACGGAAAGCAACTTTCAAAGAGCACGAGAAAAGTCTTGAGGAAAGCATTATATTTATCATCTACTGTATCAGCACTATAAACATCTTGCCACTCTTGTTCCTTGATAAGGTTTACAAAAGTCTGTACAGCAACTGGATCAGCTTTCCTAAAAAGTTGGTAACTATATTTAACATGTGTTGCAGCACAAAAATCTTTTAGACTTAAAATTTGTGCATCATGATCTGAAAGGCCATTCACCTTTTTGCTAACAGAATGCCCTTCTAATAATGACGAATGAACAAAAATATTGTCTATGGTTGTTCTACTGTTCCCTTGCACTCTCGTTGGAAAGAATACGGTTTGCATAAGATTATATGAATTAAGGAGGTCTACCAGCATCCTTTTCCTTGCACAATCACTTATACAATTAATATTGAAGTCACCACATGTAACTAACTTATTGTATTTCCTATAAAGTGAACCAAGAACCTCCTCTAGCTTTAGCAAAAATGTTGTGAAATCGGAGTCTGGGGATCTATAAATAACAACAGTAAGAAGTTTAGCTCCACTAAATTTAACCACACCTGCACAACATTCAAACACCTTCTCAGTGCAGTACTTTGAAACATCAATTGACTCAAATGGGATACCGTTTTTCACATACATGGCTACTCCCCCACACCGCAAAGAGCTCCTAGAAAAGCTGCCAGCCAACCAGTATCCTGGTAAAGGAAGCCTCTGAATTATCTCCTTATTTAAGAAGTGTTCAGATATACCAATAATTTCAGAGTCAACATCTATAAGCAGTTCACTAACTTTATCTCTAATACCTTGTATATTTTGATGAAATATACTAATTCCCTCATTAATCGGATACCCAAGCTTTGTAGAAAGTGGTTTCTTTGTTAGAGAGACTTCCCTTAAGCAGGAATACCTATCACCTGACTTCAATCTAAAAAAGGTACAGCTCTAGCACCCGCAACTACCGGAATTTTCCCATGAGTGATCCCACCACCCCCACCTATGCCGTCACCTATAAGTTTTGCCAACCTCCCCTTCCCATACCTGTTAAGGTGCAGGCCATGTCTAGTGAAACCCGTCCTACTGATAGACTCCACCGACACCATTGAAATGTGACTCATACCTTCTGTCATCAGCGCACCCCCAAGTCTCATGTTATTACGCCTGACGGCTGTATTAAGATGAGGCCGATCGTGACGCTGAAACAGTTCCACGAAATGCACATTCGTGTTGCCAGTCTGAGTGGCTATCTTTTCCAGGTCACCATCTATGTCATACTCCCCATCCCTATCAATACTATTACCAGCCCCACCCACATTAGGCTTCACAATGCTGGTGACCTGGTACTCACTCCCCAAAACTTCCTGCAACTGCTGGCCTACACCTCTACCATGAGAACTACCTAACAGCAGAACCTTCTTCTTTCTCTTAGACTTTGCAACTGTCCTAGCCACCGTAACTGCTGAGGTCTGCTGCATACTTCCTACATCTACAGCTACTAGAGATTCCTCTCCACTAGACTCTGACAGTTGGTCATATCTATTACAAACACCAATAGTAAAACTATCTGAAAATCTCCTTCTCCTAGCAGATCTCTTGCCAACAGCCAGCTCCCATTCCCCAACCCCCTTCTCCCTCCTCATCCTATCTAGCTCCTCCTGTGCGTTTTTCAACTGCACCTGAAGGGCACAGATCTTACGCTCCTGCTCCTCTATCAACTTACTCTTGCTACATAACCTGCAGTTCCAGGAGAGGATCTCACCAGAATGCCCACTGGCTTCCCCACTGCATTCCCCCCAGTGAAAATACTTCGAAGAAGTCTCACACCGCAATCCACTACTCACGAACCTACGGCAAAGCCCACACTTCTCACTCATGGTAAAATTTTACAATTATTGAAACAAGAAAACAACTTTATCTAAGTTCCGCTACTACAATAAGAAGATGTTAAAAACTGACTACAATTATCACAAAATTGCTCTACAAGGGAAGTAACTACTATTATTGACAGTATTAATCAACAACAAATGAGAATATAACAAAATACTAACACAGAAAGAAAGTCAAACGTCTAATGACATTAACGAAACTGAAAGCAGTTCGCAAAAATTTCTTCTGAAGTTATTTCACCGGAAAACACTAAGAACACCGGTTGAAGACTACTAAAGTTCCTAAATAAACTACTATACACAAACAATTAATTAGTACTTAGCTTTCGATGCGCCGCTACAGCTACAACTGGTCAGCGCGGAATGTAAACACGGGTAAGAGGTTAAGTTGCTCGATACGAAACACTAGCAAATATCAGGCCACAACACAAGAAATGCAGAGGTGAATGAAGAAACCACTAATAAGTCACTTATACAGTAAATATTATCACAAAACAGTTAAAATATATATCTGAAACCTAAAAATAGATGAAAACTTAGAGAGCGATCTCACACGCAGTCACGCGCTTATGACGTCATTTTATTCTCGAACTTCCCATCAGGTTTCTGGTTCCTTGTTTGTAGTTGCACTTGTTATTTATGTATTACAAAGTGAATTAGAGAGACAGTGATGAATTTTAGGACGGCGTCCGCCAAGTGGAATTGCGGATATACGTCAGGAAATTGCAATAAAAAAGTCTGCACGAAGTGTGTTTGTATAGATGCCGACGTCGCAAGCTGAAGATGAACAGATAGAGAAAGTGTATGAGGATATTGAAAGGGTAATGCAGTATGTAAAGGGGGACGAAAATTTAATAGTCATGGGCGACTGGAATGCAGTTGTAGGAGAAGGAGTAGAAGAAAAGGTTACAGGAGAATATGGGCTTGGGACTAGGAATGAAAGAGGAGAAAGACTAATTGAGTTCTGTAACAAGTTTCAGCTAGTAATAGCGAATACCCTGTTCAAGAATCACAAGAGGAGGAGGTATACTTGGAAAAGGCCGGGAGATACGGGAAGATTTCAATTAGATTACATCATGGTCAGACAGAGATTCCGAAATCAGATACTGGATTGTAAGGCGTACCCAGGAGCAGATATAAACTCAGATCACAATATAGTAGTGATGAAGAGTAGGCTGAAGTTCAAGACATTAGTCAAGAAGAATCAATACGCAAAGAAGTGGGATACGGAAGTACTAAGGAATGACGAGATACGTTTGAAGTTCTCTAACGCTATAGATACAGGAATAGCGCAGTAGGCAGTACAGTTGAAGAGGAATGGACATCTCTAAAAAGGCCCATCACAGAAGTTGGGAAGGAAAACATAGGTACAAAGAAGGTAGCTGCGAAGAAACCATGGGTAACAGAAGAAATACTTCAGTTGATTGATGAAAGGAGGAAGTACAAACATGTTCCGGGAAAATCCGGAATGCAGAAATACAAGTCGCTGAGGAATGAAATAAATAGGAAGTGCAGGGAAGCTAAGACGAAATGGCTGCAGGAAAAATGTGAAGACATCGAAAAAGATATGATTGTTGGAAGGACAGGCTCTGAACACAGGAAAGTCAAAACAAACTTTGGTTACATTAAAAGCAACGGTGGTAACATTAGGGGTGCAACGGGAATTCCACTGTTAAATGCAGAGCAGAGAGCAGATAGGTGGAAAGAATACATTGAAAGCCTCTATGAGGGTGAAGATTTGTCTGATGTGATAGAAGAAGAAACAGGAGTCGATTTAGAAGAGATAGGGGATCCAGTATTAGAATCGGAATTTAAAAGAGCTTTGGAGGACTTACGGTCATATAAGGCAGAAGGGATAGATAACATTCCATCAGAATTTCTAAAATCATTGGGGGAAGTGGCAACAAAACGACTATTCACGTTGGTATGTAGAATATATGAGTCTGACGATATACCATCTAACTTTCGGAAAAGCATTATCCACACAATTCCGAAGACGGCAAGAGCTGACAAGTGCGAGAATTATCGCACAATCAGCTTAACAGCTCATGCATCGAAGCTGCTTACAAGAATAATATATAGAAGAATGGAAAAGAAAATTGAGAATGCGCTAGGTGACGATCAGTTTGGCTTTAGGAAAAGTAAAGGGACGAGAGAGGCAATTCTGACGTTACGGCTAATAATGGAAGCAAGGCTAAAGAAAAATCAAGACACTTTCATAGGATTTGTCGACCTGGAAAAAGAGTTCGACAATATAAAATGGTGCAAGCTGTTCGAGGTTCTTGAAAAAGTAGGGGTAAGTTATAGGGAGGAGACGGGTCATATACAATATGTACAACAACCAAGAGGGAATAATAAGAGTGGACGATCAAGAACGAAGTGCTCGTATTAAGAAGGGTGTAAGACAAGGCTGTAGCCTTTCGCCCCTACTCTTCAATCTGTACATCGAGGAAGCAATGATGGAAATAAAAGAAAGGTTCAGGAGTGGAATTAAAATACAAGGTGAAAGGATATCAATGATACGATTCGCTGATGACATTGCTATCCTGAGTGAAAGTGAAGAATAATTAAATGATCTGCTGAACGGAATGAACAGTCTAATGAGTACACAGTATGGTTTGAGAGTAAATCGGAGAAAGACGAAGGTAATAAGAAGTAGTAGAAATGAGAACAGCGAGAAACTTAACATCAGGATTGATGGTCACGAAGTCAATGAAGTTAAGGAATTCTGCTACCTAGGCAGTAAAATAACCAATGTCGGACGGAGCAAGGAGGACATCAAAAGCAGACCAAAAAGGCATTTCTGGCCAAGAGAAGTCTACTAATATCAAATACCGGCCTTAATTTGAGGAAGAAATTTCTGAGGATGTACGTCTGGAGTACAGCATTGTATGGTAGTGAAACATGGACTGTGGGAAAACCGGAACAGAAGAGAATCGAAGCATTTGAGATGTGGTGCTATAGACGAATGTGGAAAATTAGGTGGACTGATAAGGAATGAGGACGTTCTACGCAGAATCGGAGAGGATAGGAATATGTGGAAAACACTGATAAGGAGAAGGGACAGGATGATAGGACATCTGCGAAGACGTGAGGGAATGACTTCCATGGTACAAGAGGGAGCTGTAGAGGGCAAAAACTGTAGAGGAAGACAGAGATTGGAATACGTCAAGCAAATAATTGAGGACGTAGGGTGCAAGTGCTATTCTGATATGAAGAGGTTAGCACAGGAGAGGAATTCGTGGCGGGCTGCATCAAACCAGTCAGTAGACTGATGACATCATCATCATCATCATCATCATCATTTAAGACTGATTATGCCTTTCGCCGTTCAGTCTGGAGCATAGCCCCCCCTTATAAAATTCCTCCATCATCCCCTATTCAGTGCTAACATTGGTGCCTCTTCTGATGTTAAACCTATTACTTCAAAATCATTCTTAACCGAATCCAGGTACCTTCTCCTCGGTCTGCCTCGACTCCTCCTACCCTCTACTACTGAACCCATGAATCTCTTGGGTAACCTTGCTTCTCCCACGCGTGTAACATGACCCCACCATCTAAGCCTGTTTGCCCTGACTGCTACATCTATAGAGTTCATTCCCAGTTTTTCTTTGATTTCCTCATTGTGGACACCCTCCTGCCATTGTTCCCATCTTCTAGTACCTGCAATCATCCTAGCCACTTTCATATCCGTAACCTCAACCTTGTTGATAAGGTAACCTGAATCCACCCAGCTTTCGCTCCCATACTACAAAGTTGGTCGAAAGATTGAACGGTGCACAGATAACTTAGTCTTGGTACTGACTTCCTTCTTGCAGAAGAGAGTAGATCGTAGCTGAGCGCTCACTGCCTTAGCCTTGCTACACCTCGCTTCCAGTTCTTTCACTATGTTGCCATCCTGTGAGAATATGCATCCTAAGTACTTGAAACCGTCCACCTGTTCTAACTTTGTTCCTCCTATTTGGCATCAATCCGTTTATATTTCTTTCCCACTGACATTACTTTCGTTTTGGAGATGCTAATCTTCATACCATAGTCCTTACATTTCTGATCTAGCTCTGAAATATTACTCTGCAAACTTTCAATCGAATCTGCCATCACAACTAAGTCATCCGCATATGCAAGACTGCTTATTTTGTGTTCACATATCTTAATCTCACCCAGCCAGTCTATTGTTTTCAACATATGATCCATAAATAATATGAACAACAGTGGAGACAGGTTGCAGCCTTGTCTTACCCCTGAAACTACTCTGAACCATGAACTCAGTTTACCGTCAACTCTAACTGCTGCCTGACTATCCATGTAAAGACCTTTAATTGCTTGCAAAAGTTTGCCTCCTATTCCATAATCTCGTAGAACAGACAATAACTTCCTCCTAGGAACCCGTCATATGCCTTTTCTAGATCTATAAAGCATAGATACAATTCCCTGTTCCACTCATAACACTTCTCCATTATTTGTCGTAAGCTAAAGATCTGGTCCTGACAACCTCTAAGAGGCCTAAACCCACACTGATTTTCATCCAATTCCTCCTCAACTAATACTCGCACTTTCCTTTCAACAATACCTGAGAAGATTTTACCCACAACGCTGATTAAAGAGATACCTCTGTAGTTGTTACAATCTTTTCTGTTTCCATGTTTAAAGATTGGTGTGATTACTGCTTTTGTCCAGTCTGATGGAACCTGTCCCGACTCCCAGGCCATTTCAATTATCCTGTGTAGCCATTTAAGACCTGACATTCCACTGTACTTGATGAGTTCCGACTTAATTTCATCCACCCCAGCTGCTTTGTTGCACTGCAATCTATTGACCATTTTCTCCACTTCCTCAAACGTGATCCTATTTCCATCATCATTCCTATCCCATTCTACCTCGAAATCTGAAACATTACTGATCGTATTTTCACCTACATTGAGCAACTCTTCAAAATATTCCCTGATGACAAAATAAAAAAAAAACCTAACTAACCTAAGGACATCACACACATCCATGCTCGAGGCAGGATTCGAACCTGCGACCGTAGCGGTCACGCGATTCCAGACTGGAGCGCCTAGAACCGCACGGCCACTCCGGCCGGCTATTGAACAAGTGCTCACAGGTCTTAAGGTACGCATTTCAGGGTTTACTATACATTTTTATTGTTTTGGTGTAAGCAACCTTTCCCAAAGTTTGTAGACGTATTTTTAAAAGACGCTGTAGAAAGCTGCCTCACTCCTTTCTCAGTTACTACCTCCCTTCCATGTTCAAATGTGTGTGAAATCTTATGGGACTTAACTGCTAAGGTCATCAGTCCCTAAGCTTACACACTACTTAACCTGAATTATCCTAAGGACAAATACACACACCCATGCCCGAGGGGGGACTCGAACCTCCGACAGGACCAGCTGCACAGTCCATGACTGCAGCGCCTAAGACCGCTCGGCTAATCCCTAGCGGCTCCCTTCCATGTCCTTCGATCCTTATTAGCCTTCCTGTAGTATCATTTGTAACGTGGCCCTCTGTTTTCTGTTGTTGACTTGCCACTGACCCTCACAGGTAAGTTTGATGACGAGGCGAGCAGACGGAAAGGGAGAGTGGGTGTGCTCGAGCAGAGGTGCAGGCCGCCGAGAAAGTGAGCCCAGCGAGGGAGCGAGAGCACTAACGAGCTGGCACAGAGCGGGCAGTCTGGCCGAGGGAGGCCGCGGAAGGCGACACTTTGCGGGGGCGGACTCGGCCTTGGCGCGCGCCGACTCGCCAATTCGCGGGCCCCTGCCGCCTTTGTCACACCTTCCGCAGGTAGAGAGACGGACGCACAGCCGCGCTGCGGGCGTCACAGGCCCGGCCTGTGTGAGCCGCCGACCGTTACCGCACAGCCTGGCGCAACGCGCCGCTCTCATCTCGCAGTATTCGCTCAAGGTCAGGCGGCACAACACAAACAGTACCTGTGTGGTCTTGCGTCTTCCCGAGTCAGCCAGCGTGACAAACCGGAGTGGACCGCGTTGTTTGTTTGCTGTTAGGTCAAGGCTAAATTTCTCAGCATGTCACACACACACACACACACACACACACACACACTGCGTAATAAATATCCTCGGAGTAGTGAAGCAACTCAAATCACTTAATAAATGACTGTATACCAATAATCACTTCATAAAAGACTGTATACCAATTAGGTTCCTTTCCGAGTATGCTGATGCATTAGCTCCATACTTAACAATCATATACAACGGTTCGCTCGACGAAAGATCCGTACCCAAAGACTGGAAAGTTGCACAGGGCACACTTATATTCAAGAAACGTAGTAGGAGTAATCCACTAAATTACAGGCCCATATCGTTAATGTCGATATGCAGCAGGATTTCAGAGCATATATTGCGTTCGAACATTATGAATTACCTCGAAGGAAGCGGTCTATTGACACACAGTCAACATGGCTTTAGAAAACATCGTTCCTGTGAAACGCAACTAGCTCTTTATTCACATGAAGTGCTGAGTGCTATTGAGAAGGGATTTCAGATCGATTCCGTATTTATGGATTTCCGGAAGGCTTTTCACACTGTACCACACAAGCTGCTCGTAGTGAAATGGAGTGCTTATGGAATACCGTCTCAGTTATGTGACTGGGCCGGCCGGTGTGGCCAAGCGGTTAAAGGCGCTACAGTCTGGAACCGCGTGACCGCTACGGTCGCAGGTTCGAATCCTGCCTCGGGCATGGATGTGTGTGACGTCCTTAGGTTAGTTAGGTTTAAGTAGTTCTAAGTTCTAGGGGACTGATGACCTTAGAAGTTAAGTCCCATAGTGCTCAGAGCCGTTTGAACCATTTCTGTGACTGGATTTGCGATTTCCTGTCAGAGAGGTCACAGTTCGTAGTAATTGACGGAAAGTCATCGAGTAAAACGCAAGTGATTTCAGGCGTTCTCCAAAGTAGTGTTACAGGCCTTTTTTCTGTTTCTTATCTATGTAAACGATGTGGGAGACAATCTGAGCAGCCGCATTCGGTTGTTTGCAGATGACACTGTCGTTTATCTACTAATAAAGTCATCAGAAGATCAAAACAAACTGCAAAACGATTTAGAAAAAATATCTGAATGCTGCGAAAAATAGCAGTTGACCCTAAATAACGAAAAGTATGAGGTCATCCACATGAGTGCTATAAGGAACTCGTTAAACTTCGGTTACACAATAAATCAGTCTAATCTAAAAGCGGTAAATTCAACTAAATACCTAAGTATTACAATTACGAACAACTTAAATTGAACAGAGTGTAAGTAGGCTGTTTAGGTTTTCTTATTGGTAACGCCACGTAGCGCTCTGTATGAAAATCACTGGCTGTGTTGTGTGCAGTCTGTGGCTAGTTTGCATTGTTGTCTGCCATTGTAGTGTTGGGCAGTTGGCTGTTAACAGCACGTAGCGTTGCGCAGTTGGAGGTGAGCCACCAGCACTGGTGGATGTGGGGAGAGAGATGGCAGAATTTTAAGAGCGGACGAACTGGACGTGTGTCCGCCAGAAAGAATAAATTTATAATACTGGATATCATGAACTGATATATATATGATGACTTTTGAACATTATTAAGGTAAATACATTGTTTGTTCTCTATCAAAATCTTTCATTTGCTTAGTATGCCTATCAGTAGTTTGAATCTTTTATTTAGCTGGCAGTAGTGGCGCTCGCTGTATTGCAGTAGCTTGAGTAACGAAGATTTTTGTGGAGTAAGTGATTTGTGAATGGTATAGTTTAATGTTAGTCAGGGCCATTCTTTTGTAGGGATTATTGAAAGTCAGATTGCGTTGCGCTAAAAGTATTGTGTGTCATTTTAGTGTTGATCAGAATAGGTAAAGAGCGAAATGCGAAATGTCTGAGTACGTTCAGTTCTGCTCAACTGTTTGAAAATCAAATAATGTAGGGGCTTACCAGCACAGTATTTCATTAATTTTTCTAAGGGGACGATGCAAGAGCACAAAGAAAGTGTTGTGGAGAAGGCTAACTAAAGGCTGCGTTTTATTGGCAGGACACTTAGAATATGTAATAGACCTACTAAGGAGACTGCCTACACTACGCTTGTCCGTCCTTTTTAGAATACTGCTGCGCGGTGTGGGATCCTTACCAAATAGGACTGACGGAGTACATCGAAAAAGTTCAAAGAAAGGCAGCACGTTTTGTGTTATCGCGAAATATGGGAGGGAGTGTCACAGAAATGATGCAGGATTTGGGCTCGAAATCATTAAAAGAAAGACGTTTTTCGTTGCGACGAAATTCCAATCACCAACTTTCTCCTCCGAATGCGAAAATATTTTGTTGACACCGACCTACATAGGGAGAAACGATCACCATGTTAAAATATGGGAAATCAGAGCTCGTATGGAAAGATATAGGTGTTGTTTCTTTCCGCACGCTGTACGAGATTGGAATAATAGAGAATTGTGAAGGTGGTTGGATGAACCCTCTGCCAGGTACTTAAATGTGATTTACAGAGTATCCATGTAGTTGTAGATGTAGATGTAGACACAAAAGGCTCAAGTACTAAACGTCTTTTTCCAAAGATGTTCCATACAGAAAGTTCGCACTGTAGTCCTCCTTTAAATCGTCTAATGAACGACAAAGTGACCAAGGGACAGGAAAGCAACGTGGCACACGGACACACACTGAAACAAGGTTGACGCATAAAAGGCCGAAATACTAAACGTCTTTTTCCATGGCTGTTTTACAGAGAAAGCTTGCACTGGAATCTTTTAGATTAGATTCAGTTTGCGTTCCATGTACCAAAAAATGAGATGATTCTACTGGGTGTGGAACATGTCAGAAAGTATTATAAAGAAACTGGTATACCTGCCTAATACCGTGTAGGATCGCCTCGAGCAGGCAGAAGTGCCGCAAAGTGACGTGGCATGGACTCCAATAATGTGTGGAGGGAAATGACACCATGAATCCTCTAGGGCTGCCCATAAATCCGTAAGAGTACGACGGGCTGGTGATCTCTTCTCAACAGCACGTTGCAAGGGATCCAAAACATGTCCATTATAATTATCCGGGCTGTTATGCCGCGGTCGGTTGATGAATTCTGTGTCAATATCCAACGTTTCGTCCCCGTCTGCGGAGGACATCTTCAGGAGGGTCTGTAGCTCGATGGAAGGTCCAACACATCCATTGGCTCGCTACTGACTGCCGCTAAATTCCGTGTCCGCGCGCTCCCGCGCCGAGGCATGACGTCACGTGTTTTGAAAAAGTCAGTGCAATTGGCCGCTATCCGCTGCAGTCGATCGTCATGGCCATCACCCAGTAGTGGACGGCTGGTACAAATCTTCTTCAACACCGGCATCCATATACCGTTTAATTTCATGCTCTCCTCCTTTCGATTGAAATTATTTGGGTGTTTGGCGATTTCAATTGCCTCCCTGTAGAGCCTTTCGTAATATTCGCTTGTGGCCGCTAGTACTTGCGTCTCCTCGAAACGAATATGGTGGTTACCTGGTTGGAAAGCATGCTCCGCAACAGCTGATCGTTCCGTTTGAAGAGCACATGGCAATTGTAGAAGAGGAGAAACGGAGCATGCTTTCCAGCCGGGTAACCACCATATTCGTTTCGAGGAGACGCAGGTACTAGCGGCCACAAGCGGATATTACGAAAGGCTCTACAGGGAGGCAATTGAAATCGCCAAACACCCTAATAATTTAATCGAAAGAAGATGAGCGCGAAATTAAACAGTATATGGATGCCGGTGTTGAAGAAGATTTGTACCAGCCGTCCACTACTGAGTATGGCAATTGCACTGACGTTTTCAAAACTCGTGACGTCGCGCCTCGACGCGGGAGCGCGCGGACACGGAATTTAGCGACAGTCAGTAGCGAGCCAATGGGTGTGTTTTACCTTCCATCGAGCTACAGACCCCCTTGAAGATGTCCTCCGCAGACGGAGACGAAACGTTGGGTATTGACACATAATTCATCAACCGACCACGGCATAACAGCCCGGATAATTATAATGGACATGACATTTCCGGCCGTGAAAGTCTACATTTTAGTAACCCAAACATGCTCATAATGTTTATGTCTGGGGAGTTTGTGGCCAGCGGAAGTGTTTAAACTCAGAAGAGTGTTGCTGCTCTGTAACAATTCTGGTCATATTGGGTGTCCAGCGTCCTGGTGGAGTTGCCTAAGTCCTTCGGAATGGACGCAAGTGATTTGACAGGACGCTTACTTATGTGTCACCTGTCAGAGTGTATCTAGACGTATCAGGGGACCCATATCACTCCACCTGCACACGCCCCACACCATTACAGAACCTCCACCAGCTTCAACAGCCCCCTGCTGACATACATGTTCCATGGATTCATAAGGCTGTCTCCTTACCCGTACACGTCCATGCACTCGGTACAACTTGAAACGAGACTCGTTCGAGCAGGCAACATATTTCCAGTCAACAGTCCAATGTCGGTGTTGACAGGCCCAAGCGAGGCGTAAAGCTTTGTGTCACGTGTCAACAAGGGCGCACGCACGAGTGGGCCTTCGGCTCCGAAAGCCCTTGTCGATGATGTTTCGTTGAATCATTCGCACGCTGACACTTGTTGATGACCCAACAATGAAATCTGCAGCAATTTGCGGAAGGGTTGCACTTCTGTCACGTTGACTGATTCTCTTCAGTCATCGTTGGTCCCGTTGTTGCAGGACTTTTTCTGGCCGCAGCGATGTCGAAAATTTCAAGTTTTACCGTATTCCTGATATTCACGATACAGTCGTGAAATGGTCGTACGGGAAAATCCCCACTGCATCGCTACCTCGGAGATGCTGTGTTCCATTGCTCGTGCGCCGACTATAACACCATGTTCAAACTCACTTAAATCTCGATAACCTGCCACCGTAGCAGCAGTAACCGATCTAACAACTGTGCCAGACACTTGTTGTGTTATATAGGAGTTGCCGACCGCAACGCTGTGTTCTGCCTGTTTACAAGTCTCTGTATTGGAATACGCACGCCTATACTAGTTTCTTTGGCGCTTCATTGTAATACTCAGTGCCTTGATAGTTCGTCGGAAGATCGTCAAAATAGGTTAATACACTGCAATAAACTGGAACTGCTAATATATGCAGAATTAATACAGTGTCAGAATGAAACATAGTTATGCACTTTTAATGAATTTGTCATACACAAAATACCTAATCTTGACTGTTGTGACGAAGTGCTGTCAAAACTGAAATCTAACAGACATTTTTACGTAAGCTGATTTAGCAGTTTCTGTTAAGATATTTATCTATAGAGTAGAAGGAGTTGCCTATCAATATGGCTTTCAAACACGTGTTAAACTGTGATTTCTCTGAAACCAAGTTTTTAATGGTAGCTGGCAATTTGTTGAAAACGGCGTTTCTGAACACTGGATCCCTTTTTGGACCAAAGTAAGTGATTTTAGGCCTTTATGTAGACAGTTGTTATTCCTAGTATTGATCTACCAAGGGGAGGCCACGACGTTGGGATCACAGATTTACTTGAAAGTTTGTACTTCTTAAATACGCCGTTTCCGCACCTGGTAGCTGAGTGGTCAGAGCGACGGAATGTCATACCTAACGTCCCGGGTTCTATTCCCGGCTGAGTGTTGTCCTTATCATCATCATTTCATCCCCATCGACACGCAAGTCGCCGAAGTGGCGTCAACTCGGAACACTTGCACCAGGCGAACGATCTGCCCGACGGGAGGCCCTAGCCACACGGCATTTCTATTTCCAATACGCCGTTAAAACAACATAATGTGCAATTAGTAAGGTGCGCTACTCTGGCAATCCCGAGAAGAAAGCAAGAGGAGTTTTACGCGCCTGTTACGTAACTGATGTGTCTGTGCTAAGGTGCCGGCTGTAGGAAGTCATTGTGGTCGAACGGAAGCCGACACGGTAGCTCAGCGTGTTCCGTCAGAGAGTTAGCTGCACTCTGTAATAACAAACTGACAATCATTAGAAGAGTACTTGGGCCGAGGTTTGAGAATGGGACTTGGAAGCTTAGAAGTAATAGAGAAGTGTATGACAAAATTGAGAAAGTGGGAGATACTATGAGGAAGAGAAGAGTAGGCTTTTACGCCCATTTGAAAAGAATGAATGATGAAAGGCTGACAAAGAAAATATTCATGTTTTTTGACAAGAACCCCAGAACCCAAATTACCTGGTTCAAAGAAATCAAAGCAGACTTAGAGGAGACGGGTATAGGAGAAGATGATGCAACCAACAGAGACTTAATGAGAGACAAAATTCAACATTTTGAAGGATTTGAAGTGAAGAAGAGAAGAACTGGAGGAACGGTGTGGACAGAAGACCGAAGGGAGCAGCACAGAGAGAGGATGAAGACATATTGGCAGAAGAGAAAAGAGGAGGAGCGCAATAGGAGAAATGTACATTGAAAAATAGTTGTTTAACGCGGTCCCTAGACGACCAAAATCGGAAAAAAAACTGACAAGGGAACCTCCCCATCGCACCCCCCTCAGATTTAGTTATAAGTTGGCACAGTGGATAGGGCTTGAAAAACTGAACACAGATCAATCGAGAAAACAGGAAGAAGTTGTGTGAAACTATGAAAAAAATTAATAAAACGTACAAACGGAGTAGTCCATGCCAAGATAAGAAACATCAAGGAAAATGGGAGTCACGGAGCGCTGTGGTCCCGTGGTTAGCGTGAGTGACTGCGGAGCGAGAGGTCCTCGGTTCAAGTCTTCCCTCGACTGAAAATTTTACTTTCTTTATTTTCGCAAAGTTATGATCTGTCCGTTCGTTCGTTGACGTCTCTGTTCACTGTAATAAGTTTAGTGTCTGTGTTTTGCGACCGCACCGCAAAACCGTGCGGTTAGTAGACGAAAGGACGTGCCTCTCCAATGGGAACCGAAAACATTTGATCACAAGGTCATAGGTCAACCGATTCCTCCACAGGAAAACACGTCTGATGTATTCTATACAACACTAGTGACGGCATGTGTGTCACATGACAGGAATATGTTGTCGACCCACCCAACTTGTACACTTAGCGAATGGGTAAAAAGATTCTTCTACCTTGCCCGATTTAGATTTTCTTGTGGATGTGATAATCACTCCCAAAAAAGTGATGAAAACATAAGAGTTTGTCACATAAACTGAAAATAAAAAATTAAAATTTTCATTCGAGGGAAGACTTGAACCTAGGACCTCTCGTTCCTTAGCTGCTCTCGCTAACCAGGAGACCACGCCGCTCCTTGACTCCAGTTGTCCTTGATGTTGCCTATCTTCGCAAGGACTACTCCGTTTGTATATTTTATTAATTTTTTTCATAGTTTCACACAACTTCTTCCTGTTTTCTCTATTGATCTGTGTTCAGTTTTTCAAGGCCTATCCACTGTGCCAACTTATAACTAAATCTGAGGGGGGTGCGATGGGGAAGTTCCCTTGTGAGTGAATGGATCAACGATTAATTTGAACGGGTGTCGTGGGACGTCCGACCCTAACAAATGCAACGAACAGTAACGAACAAAACGAAATATAAAAATGGTTAACGTTAACGCAACGATAAGAGGTCGAGGACGAGACGACTGTTCGAATCTCGCTAAGAGTTATTTTTTAATACATATTTTTTGGATCACTGGTCACATTATTTAATTTATATGACATAATTTATATGACATTTGAGACGTAATATAATGAAAAACACGAGCTTGAAACATCCCCTTTGAAAAATTAATGAATTAATATGCTGATAAACCTCTACGTTATTTGATTTTCAAACAGCTGAGCAAAACTGAACGTACTGAGACATTACTCTCTTTACTTATAATGATCAACACTAAATTGACACACAATATTTTTAGCGCAACGCAATCTGACTTTTAATAATCCCTACAAAAGAATGGCCCTGACTAACAATAACCTATACCTTTCATGATTCACTTACATCACAAAAATCTACGATACTCGAACTACTGCAATAGAGCGAGCGCCACTACTGCCAGCTAAATAAAAGATTCTAACTACTGAAGGCACTAACTACTGATAGGCATAGTCAGCAAATGAAAGATTTTGATAGAGAACAAACAATGTATTTACCTTAATAATGTTCAAAAGTCATAATATATATATCAGTTCATGATACCCAGTATTACAAATTTACTCTTTCTGGCGGACACACGTTCAGATCGTCCCCTCTTAAAATTCTGCCATCTCTCTCCCCACATCCACCACTGCTGGCGGCTCACCTCCAACTGCGCAACGCTACGCGCTGTTCACATCCAACAATGCCAACCAACCACAGACTGCAAACAGCACAGTCAGTGATTTTCATACGTGGCGTTACCAACATAAAAACCTAAACAGCCAACTTACAAGCTTTTTTATGACGTTGCAGTGAATTTCATACGTTGTTTCACTATTCACTATTTGTAATTAAATTTTCAAGGACTAGGAACAGGCTTGGAAAGTTCAAGTCAAACCTCGATAAATAATGACGCGAATGACATTATTCCCAATCAGTAATATAGTAAGTCACAATTTACCAGACCACAAGAGTGATGTACAATTCCTTGTCGAATATGCTCTCGACATCACACGATGCAGGATAGTATTTGTCATAGATACATGGAAAACATAAACCGAAACTTCATGCAAATACTTCACGAAAATACATGTGATATTTTTTTTCTTTCGTTATCTCTCAGATTTCATGTAACTTAAATAATACGACTAGTGATGAAAAAATAAATAAATAAGCTTGTTTTAATGGCCTACTAAAGGTGTACAAAGTTTTAAGTACGCGTGATTCCAACATCATGGCCTGCCCTTGTATGTATTGAGCTACTGGTTGGAAATAGAGATATACTACTTGCAACAAATTTCATTAAGGAGTAGATATGCTGAGAAGCAGTGGTTAGAATACAAAGTTTCTTGAACAGGTTTCTACAAGTTCTTGAATTTACACCATAAATGATTGTTAGTTCACACTTTTGCACGCTAAAAACTTTGCTCACTTTGATGAGTTACTCCACAATATGATCCCATATGACAACAGAATGAAAGTAAGCAAAGTATGAAACTTTTTTGTATTTATATCTTCTACATCTGACATCATTCTCACGGCAGATACAGACTTGTTTAGGCGCTTAAGCTATTCTGTGGTATGCCCTTCCCATCTGAATTTGTTATCGAGTTGTAGCCCCAGCCGGTCGGTGTGGCCGAGTGCTTCTAGGCGCGTCAGTCTGGAACCGCGCGACCGCTACGGTCGCAGGTTCGTATCCCGTCTCGGGCATGGATGTGTGTGGTGTCCTTAGGTTGGTTAGGTTTAATAAGTTCTAGGCGACTGATGACCTCAGAAGTTAAGTCGCATAGTGCTCAGAGCCATTTGAACCTTTTTTTTTTTTTGTTATCCCAGAAATTTAACACTGTCAACCTCTTCGATCTGTATGTATTCGTATACTGGAAGGAAATCTCTTACAGATTCTCAACTGTATATAGTGGGTCTTTTCAAAGTTTAATGACAGTGAAGTAGCTTTAAAGTCTCTCCTTTAAATCGTCACCTGAACGACAAAGTGACCAAGGGATCGAAAAGCAACTGACGTCGCTCCGCAGAGGGAAGGCCAATGGACATGACGGGATACCTTTTCGATTCTACACACAATATGTGAAAGAACTCATCGCTCTTCTAGCGGTAGCGTACCATGAGGAGTGAAGCGTTCCTGATGACTGGAAAAAAAAGGCCAGGTGAGGGTAGGACTGGTGCATTGAGGGTTCCGTACAAACTTGATTATGTGCACAGACAGTTCATCCATCCCGGAATCGAGGATATTGAGAATATTTGCCTGTTATGGACATTAAAGCCCGTCTCACACGGAGCAAGATTCGCTGCAAGTTTCCTTGCTGGCTCGCGCGGCGGCTACCTTGCGGGCTCCGTCGTCTGCTAGCGGGCTACCTTGCTGGGAACCTTATAAGATTTCCAGGATAGGTACGGTGCTATTTTTCTTGTAAGGTTCCCTGCGTGCTACCTGCGTTGGCCATTTGTGAGACGTTTCGTTTGTGGCGTCAGACGCGGAAAGCTTGGGCGGGAAGCCTTTGTTGATAGCCGCTTTTCTGCTGTTGTGTGATGCGATAGGAAGTTCTTATAATTATTAAATACTGGCACCGCAGTTGTCGAAGGAAGCGATTGAAGCATTGATATGTACTTATAGGGAAGAACAGTGAAAAGCGCGAACTATTCTAATAAACACTTGCGTGCAGAGGCACTCGAAAGGGTTGCAAGTGGCGCGTGTCTTGTTCGACCATATACGACGAGCAAGTAGTGCTATAGCAAAATGCACAGTTTACGTACTCAGTTTAAAATGGAGTACGCCAAAGTAAAATCATCGAAAAGCAGTGGCACTGGGATGAACGACGTAAGTACAAAACTATGAATTTTGTGTTGAATGTAGAAACCTACTACTTGCAAAAATCGGAAACATTTAAGACTATTTCCTAGAAATATCACACTGAATATTCACCCGATTTTTGAAAGCACATAATCTTGAATGGTAATGGATTACGATGTAGCTTTCTTTTGAATAAGAGGCGAAACCATACAAAGCAGTTCTTCAAATACCAATACATCCATTCCTATAAAATTTGCTAAGGATGTACGATCTTCTATCCTATAAAATAAAGCCGTATATAACAGTCATTATTGGTATATTTATAAAGTCAAACAGTAATGAAATGGTGATACTTCTCAAACAAAAGTAGGTGTTATGCGAACTAACCTCAACTCTTTATGAAGCATGGAGAGCACACCTTTTCCAGCGTTTCTCCTCTTAATCCAGTTTTTCGTCCATTCTTTCTTTCTTTTTCTCTCATTAGCGTGCATTTCTGCATCGTTTAGCACCAAAACAGCTAATAACGCCAGTTTGCTCTGAACATCTGTACCTGAAGCAGCCATCTTCGTTCGATACAACATGCAGCCGATCACAACACACCTAGCTGCCGATCTTGCACCGTGGGAGAGCTTCGGCATGGAAGATAGCCGGCTCCTTTCCCTGCAAGCCGGCAGGCATGCACGCCATCTCGCAAACTTGCGGCGGACCTTGCTCCGTGTGAGACGGGCTTAACACTGTCAAGACACCGGTATCGGTCCCAGGAATTCCAAGACTTTCGAGCATGTTTTAATTTCAAGTTTGAATTCGGCAGCAAATGTCAAAATAAATATTTTTTGTGTGAGGTAATTACAAATTAACTAGTTTGTATTGTGAAACCTTGCTTCTTGCCAAATTCCATGGACCTAGGTCAGCGGGAAGTAATCTATAAGTTGTGTTGAGTGAGTTTTCGATTATCGGAATATATGGCATAAACGGCTGTATCTTTTGACGGCATTCGCTTAGAAGTTTAAAATTATTGTGCCGTCAAGGGACCATACGTGACATAAATTTCATCGTGATACGGCAAACTGTTCCAGAGGAAAGGGTCTTAACAGACGGACCGACAAACGGACAGACGGGTAAAAATGGCAAAAAATATTTTTTCCTATTATATAATTACAAATATCTGATTTTTTCCGTTTACTTGTACTGTCGAACATTGCTTCTTGCCAAATTTCATGCATCTAGGTCAACGGGGAGTACTCTGTAAGTTTTGATGAGTGGGTTTTCGTGTGTGGAAATATGTGACGTAAACGGCCGTATCTTATGACTGAATTGTCTTAGAAGCTCAAATTATTTACACCTCCAAGAGATTCAAAATGGTTCAAATGTCTCTGAGCACTATGGGACTCAACTGCTGTGGTCATCAGTGCCCTAGAACTTAGAACTACTTAAACCTAACTAACCTAAGGACATCACACACATCCATGCCCGAGGCAGGATACATCCAAGAGACCATGGACCTTAATATGTGACATAAAATTCAACTTGATACGCATACGGGTTCCTGAGAGAAATGATGCTGAATAGTAGAGCAGACTGACAAACAGACGGTACAACAAAGTTGTCCCATCCTAAGGGTACCGTTTTTACGGACTGAGGCACGGGAGCCTAAAAGGCTCGGTCTGACGGAGGAGATAGAGAAGATCCAAAGAAGAGCGGCGCGTTTCGTCACAGGGTTATTTGGTAAGCGTGATAGCGCTACGGAGATGTTTAATAAACTCAAGTGGCAGACTCTGCAAGAGAGGCGCTCTGCATCGCGGTGTAGCTTGCTCGCCAGGTTTCGAGAGGGTGCGTTTCTGGATGAGGTATCGAATATATTGCTTCCCCCTACTTATACCTCCCGAGGAGATCACGAATGTAAAATTAGAGAGATTAGAGCGCGCACGGAGGCTTTCAGACAGTCGTTCTTCCCGCGAACCATAAGCGACTGGAACAGGAAAGCGAGATAATGACAGTGGCACGTAAAGTGCCCTCCGCCACACACCGTTGGGTGGCTTGCGGAGTATCAATGTAGATGTAGATGTAGATGTAAAAGCAGACGTCATTTCCGTTTTGAAGAAAGATCATCGAACAGACGCACAAAAGTACAGGCCTATATCTCTGACATCGCTCGGCTGTAGAATTTTGGAACATTTTTTATGCCCACGTATAGTGAAATTTCTAGAGATCGAAAAATCTCCTCTGCGGAACTCAACAAGGATTTCGGAAACAACTATCGTGTGAAATCCAGCTCGCTTTGTTCGTTCACAATAGCTGGAAAGCAGTAGATATAGGTATCCAGATAGGTGCCCTGTTCCTCGACCTCCGGAAGGCGTTAGATACAGTTTCGCATTGCCGCAATTACGAGCTTACAGAATATGGGACCCGCTGTGTGACTGAACTGAAGAGTTTCTAGAAAAGAGAACACAGCACGTCATGCTGAACGGAGATAACTCTTCAGACGTAGAAGCAACTTCGGGCGTGCCGCAAACCACTAGGTTTCACCACATATATAAGTGACCTAGTAAACAGCGTTGGATGTTTCGCGGCTAATGCTGTTGTTACATAGAGAAGCCGCATCACTAGAAAACTGTGGCGAATTGGCGAATTAGAGGAAGACCAGCAGAGGGGCGACGCTTGGTGCGCGCAGTAGCAATTGACCCTCAACACAAACAAATGTAACGTACTTCGAATACATAGACAGAAAGAGCCTTGTTGTGTGTTTACACGACTGCAGGAAAGTCACTGGAAGCAGTTATTTCAATGAGTATCGAGTGAAATGGAAATGTAGTTCATCAGCACAGGAAGTAGCTTACAAAACCTTCGTTCGACCAGTATCTGAAAACTGCTCGTCAGTCTGGGATTTGTACCAGATGGGACTGATAGATGAAAAACAGAAGATCCAAAGAAGAGCGGCATGTTTCGCTACAGGTTCATATGGCAAGCGCCAAAGCGTCACAAGCCAAGTGGCAGACGCTCCAGGAGATGCGTTCTGCATCACGGTATGGTCAACAGTTAAAATTCCAAGAGAGTACGTTACTGTAATAGTACACCAATATAATGCTTCCTCCTATGTATGATGCAGATAAAATGAGAGAGATTTGACTCCTTCTTCACGTGAGCCATACGCGATTGGAACAGGAAAAGGGTAAAGTGACAGAGGTACACGAAGTACCCTCCGCTACACACCGGAAGATGGCTTGCAGAGTATTGATGTAGACCTATGAATTCCATGAAAATTTTTACACTAATGAACCAAAGCATTATGACCACCTACTTAATAGCTTGTTTGTCCGTCTTTGGAACGAAAAACGTCACTGATTCTGTGTATGAGAAATCCGACAGATTGTTGGTAGTTTTGTGGAGGTATGTGGTATTAGATGTCTATGCGCAGGTCATGTAATTCGCGTAAGTAACAGGCAGCTGATTTGCGTACGCTGTGATGGCACTCGATAGAAACCCTAATGGGTTCTACAGGATTTCCACCAGGCGAATTTGGTCGCCGAGTCATCAATGTGAGTTCACTACAATGTGGCTCAGACCACTGCGGCAAGCTTCTGGTTCCAAAACACGGACAGTTATACTGGTGGAAGCTGTCAACGTGTCTTCGATTATTACTACAAATCCCATGCAAGGGCAGACGAATATCTCCGATACCATAATACTGCTGTCAACACCCTGCGTACGTGGCGCGCTGCACGTTTCGAGCCGCCGTTCAAATCGATGACGGCGTTCGCTCAGACGACCATGGTTCTAGTGCAGCAAAAATGTGATTCATTGATCGGCGGTCGATTCCCGATGGTTCCATGCTCACTGCAATCGTAACTGACGATATCGTTGGGTCAAAATGTGAATATCTAGGGATGGTCTGCTGCGGATCTCCATGTACGGTGAACGATGTGGTCCGAAAGATTTGTGCGTGCACCAGCATCGTGCTCTCTCGGCAGAGATGCCACAGATCACCATCTATCCTAATTTACAGAACACACAAGTCTCCGAACCTCACGTTCTATTAAGAGTCGTGGGTGGCCAACCACTTAGCACCTAGCGGTAGTTTAGCTACCCTTCTATCTCTTTCCATAGAAGCTCACGACAGTACCACGTCAACATTCGACCAGCTTCGTCGATTCCGAGATATTCGTTCACAGGCTCTCCGTAAGAATAATCCGCCCTTTACAAAAGTCATTTATCTCAATGGATTTCCCCATCGCTTCCGTGTCTGCTCAGCGTGGCCGATGAACGGCAGCTAGCATGGCACATCAGGCGCCTTCTGAGGAGCACCATAGCAACAACGTTCGCTGAACGGACGAACAGCAGACACTTGGTAGACCCTCGATTCACCTGGGCGGTCAGCTGCTCGACAGTTGTTGTGGTATTCAGTCCGAAAGTGGTCTGATGAAGCTCTCCACGTTACTCTATCCTGTGCAAGCCTCCTCATTTCCCAACAACTACTGCAACCCACATCCTTCTGAATCTGCTTACTGTATTCATCTCTGGGTCTCCCTATACGATTTTAACCCCCCCCCCTCCCACACAAACACTTCCCTCCAGTAGTAAATTGGTGATCCCTTGATGTCTCAGAATGTGTCCTATCAATCGATCTCTTCTTTTAATAAAGTTGTGCCACAAATTTCTTGTCTCCCCAGTTCTATTTAGTACCTCCTCATTAGTTACTTGATCTGCCCAACTAATCTTCAACATTCTTGTATAGCAAAGCATTTCAAATGCTGCTATTCTCTTCTTGTCTAAACTGTTTATCGCCCATGTTTCACTTCCATACTTGGCTACGCTCCCGACAAGTACCTTCAGAAAACACTTCCTAAACCTTAAGTCTATATTAACAAAGTTCCCTTCTTCAGAAACTCTTTTTTACCACTGAGATTCTACATTTTATATCCTCTCTACTTTGACCATTGTGAGTTATTTTGCTACGCAAATAACAAAATTCATCGACTGCTTTAAGAGTATCATTTTCTAATCTAAAACCTTCAGCATCACCTGACGTAATTCGATTATATTCCATTATCCTTGTTTTGCTTTCTTTGATGTTCATTGTATAATCTACTTTTTAGATACTATCCATTCCATTCAACTGCTCTTCCAAGTTCTTTGCTGTCTCTGACAGAATTACAATGTCGTTGGCAGGTTTTGTTTCTTCTCCCTGAACTTTAACTCCTACTCCAAATTTTTCTTTGCTTTCCTATACTGCTTATTTAATGTACAGACAGAATGAACTCGGGGATAGGACACAACCCTGTCTCATGCCCCTGTCAACCACTGCTTCCCTTTCGCGCCTCTCGACTTTTATAACTACCATTTGCTTGCTGTAGAAGTTTAAATAGCCTTTCGCTCCCTGTATTTTGCCCCTGCTATCTTCAGAAGTATAGGAGTCTTACTGTTAACATGCACGTGCTAAAGAAGCGCCTCTAAGATGGAAAGGTACGTCGGTCCCAGAAGGAATCCGAACGAGGTATTAATGATGGTGGTCGATTTTTCTGGCCAGTAAGGATGTGGTTTTTAGGTGGTTTCACCACATCCCACCAGGTGAATACCAGCCTAGTACGCAAGTCCCGCCTCAGTTATACGATTCGCGAACATTTAGAAAACTTTCACTTAGATCTACATGAATAAGACTAGACTTATGCTGGTGGGGTACGCGCCGATGCGAGACAAAGCCACAAGAATAAGAAGGAGAAGACTACTACAGATCATATTGATTTCTAAATATTTATATACACAACTCTCTCATCCTCCATTCTCTACCTTTGTGATGATTTTCAATTACTTACTTTATATTGTTTAACATCTTCTCTGGTCTACTACATTCGATACAGTACAAAGAATAGTTTAAAATGGTCTCTAGCAGACTGGCATTGTTTCAGGTACTAGAGCCCCAAGAGGCCGCGAGAAAATGAGCAGAAATTAGACCAACAAATATGGGTTCTGTTGTGATAACAATGGCTACATTAAGCCTTATGTAGTGGTCACTGTGTAAGCCTCCAGAAGAGTGCATATATTTTGTATTCCGCCTGGTAGGAGCAGGAGCAGGAAAAATACGTCGGTACTGCAGTGAGTAAAAGTGGTTCACTGATGCAAGAAGAATACATAACTTTGTACAGATGCGAAGTCTTAGACCCGTAGAGCAAAGCTGTAGCGAAGTTTCCTGGCTGGCTGCACCTGATGAAATGAGACGAATCTGTAGCGGAGCTCGTAGAGCTGCACAGCACCAGCTAGAGGGCGCTGTCGTCGGTGTCTCGTGGTAGTGCCAACCTTTGAAACTATGCCCTGGCATCGTTGCTATCGATACCACAACATAGTTCCTATAAATTATTTTCTTTTTCACTTAAAAATGTTTGTTATGCTACCTTACAATACGTAGATTCAAAATGTACAAGCTGTAAGTCTTTATCAGGAACCATCGTTTGGTGAAAATTCAATTTCCCTTAGAGTGGGCACTTTGCCCCACCTTCGTTGCTTTACTTCTTTATCATAAAAAGGTAAAAGATAAAGCCTGTAACACTCAACCCGTAAGCGGGCTTTTGGCCTGATTGCAGCTAGAGTGCAGCCATTCGGTCACGCTGATGGAAAATGTGATCAGGACTCAGGACCAAAAGATGGGCCAGCCAACCTGAACACCTGTTTTCACAAAATCATTATTTAGGCTAGCTTCCTTTTAATGACCAAATTCGAAAGATTCACATATAATCTACTTGACCTTTATTCTTGCTGCTCCACAAGGCCCCACAGTGCATCACGAAGTACGCAATACATACATGATAAATTTGTGTTAAGTATTTGCTAGCGTGTTTTCCAGCCATTTATTACTGTCCCAGTGCCTGCATATACAGGATGACAGTTATTGTACTATATGAAGAAAAAAAACATAAAGTAGTTACAAATTATGACGTTCACACACCTTATTCACCATGTAAATGTGGCTACAGATATTCGGAATTACTTTACGACATGTTCGATATGCCTGCCATGATTGGCGATAATGTGGCGCAGAGGAATAGAGAAATTCTGCATGGCCCGCTGAAGTGTCGGAATATCGATGCTGTCGATGCCCTCCCGAATGGTTGTGTTCAGCTCAACAATGGCTTTGGGGTTATTGCTGTACGCCTTGTCTTTAACAGAGCCGTACAAAAAGGAGTCGCATGTGTTCAGATCCGGATAATATGGCGGCCAATCGTGGCCTCTGGGTACCCCAGAGCCAGAATGCGGTCCCCAAAGTACTCTTCCAGGACGCCACTCTCCTACTTCTATGGGGTCGAGCTCCGTCTTACATGAACCACGTCTTGCTGAAATACGGAAATTTGGATAATGAGGATGAAATCATCATCCAAAACCTTCACGTACCGTTCGGTAGTGACCGTAGCACCAAGGACTGCCGCACCGATTATTCCGCGACTGGAAATTGCACAACAGTCAGTCACCCGTTGCGGATTCCCAGTCCCACAAATGCGCCAATTTTGCATATTGACGAACCCATGCAAACCATCCAAATGAAAGAGGGCCTGGTCGTTAAACCAAACCATAAAGCACATACTAATTCCCATCATGCCCCGAGGTCAGTCGTGCATTTTGAACGTCCTAACGCAAACCGTTCAGAAGTTATGACGATCTCATTTCATATAGTTCAATAATTGTCACCCTGTGTACATAAGAATAGGTTTCTTTCCGTATTTCCTCCTCATTTCGTGCACATAATGCAAGTCAAGTGGAAACTAAGTACCGCAGTTTGTATTAATACAAGTAATTGTGAGAACGCATATACAGGGTGATTCAAAAAGAATACCACAACTTTAGAAATTTAAAACTCTGCAACGACAAAAGGCAGAGCTAAGCACTATCTGTCGGCAAATTAAGGGAGCTATAAAGTTTCATTTAGTTGTACATTTGTTCGCCATTTCAGCCAATAAAGTTTTTGGTCCCTTTTTCTTCGAAGGTGCTACTGTAACTGGACTACAGTATATGGAGATGTTAGAGAATTGGCTGTTCCCTCAGCTCGAACAAGAAGCACAACAATTCATATTTCAGCAGGATGGAGCGCCACCACATTGGCACTTATCTGTCCGTAACTACCTGAACGTCAACTACCCGAGGCGATGGATCGGCCGCCAGGCAGCCCGTGACAGAGCACTTCATCACTGGCCTCCAAGAAGCCCTGATCTTACCCCCTGCGATTTTTTCTTATGGGGGTATGTTAAGGATATGGTGTTTCGGCCACCTCTCCCAGCCACCATTGATGATTTGAAACGAGAAATAACAGCAGCTATCCAAACTGTTACGCCTGATATGCTACAGAGAGTATGGAACGAGTTGGAGTATCGGGTTGAGATTGCTCGTGTGTCTGGAGGGGGCCATATTGAACATCTCTGAACTTTGGTTTTGAGTGAAAAAAAACCTTTTTAAATACTCTTTGTAATGATGTATAACAGAAGGTTATATTATGTTTCTTTCATTAAATACACATTTTTAAAGTTGTGGTATTCTTTTTGAATCACCCTGTATATTTAAGAGTTTGTGGTCTTTACGCAATTATTTTCTAACCAGGGAACACGTGCGAAACTTTATAGCTTTAAGTAATGACAGTATTTGGAATATTGTAGTTGTTGGGATAAGGGCAGTTGTGGAAATGAAGAGAAAAATCTTTAAAAATGAACCGAACAACTTGAAATAACAATCATGAATTTACGATACATCTTTGTATATACATTTCAATGTATTAAAAATGTGTTTTGCACTCGGAATGTGTCCCGGCTTTTACGACGGGCAGAGATGAGGAACTGTCAATAGGGCCACGTAACCTATAACTTTAACAGGTCACACATTTTCAGCCACAGAATGCACGTCAGGCCGTAGACGCAGTAGGTAAATCACTGTTCGAGACGACAATGAAGAATAGGTTTGTCGATTTGAAAAACATATTCGTTTAGATAAGTCGATTTGTTCGACGGCCAGAGATAATGGATTACCGCAGCGGTCAGGGGTATTATGTGTGACAATGCTTCATACAAACTATCTAGTTAATAAGTACTTTAAGAGAAATAAAATGATATTTGTAATAAGTAATATGAAAAGGGTGTTTCTTAATCGTGATTAATAAGTTAGCCTCGTAAAATACAGGTATGAAGCTAGGTATCCATGAGCCTATGCGAATGTTAGTTAAATGTCTCTTTTATGTGAAGAGTTTCCAAATATAGTAAGTTCTAGTGCAAAATCGGTATGCACTGTCGGAAGCCTGTTAAAGAAACCCCTCTAACAATACCTCATTCATTACTGCGCGATGTGTCGAGAAAAAGAGATGTTGACTTGAGAAACAATATATATGATTTGTGATGATCAGTGATTTTTGTGTCGAAGTGCTGACATGTGGAGGCTGAGACAAGCCATGTACGAGTTGTACTGGTCGCTCGATGGTCAACTGTAAGTTACACATCTGCCAGGAGAGTACAGTGTGAATGTAACCGCAGTCGGATGAAACGGCCCTGGACGTTGGCGGCTGCAGCCAGCTGTAGTTGTCCAGCGCAGTGCATTCCCTGGAGCCTCTAGACTAGCAGGAAGCTGAGTCAGTGTGCGGCGATCTGATGGAGATCTGCTCTCTCACAAAAGGCCGCGGTAACGTCACGGCCAAGAACATGCATTTGTCAGCGGAACATTCTATCACACGAGGGAAAACACAGGTTGTGCGTAGCTGAATTGCAGCTGAGTGGAGGCGTATACATTTACACAGCGCGTGCGGTTTCCAGTAAACTGTTTCGTTAACGAAAGGGTTGACCGAATCGAGGTGACACTAAGCTTTTTTCAAAGATATGCTGAAAGAGTTACAGGTACCACGGCGCGTTCCTGTGAAAACGAACTGGAAATCTGAGCCGCTCAGTCGTGGTCATATCCGCAGACACCGCAAGCCGTTCCATTCGGATAAGTCCTGCCTCCAGGAGCAGCGAGTTGTCGAGGCGGGTGTGGCGTGTCCGTGCATTACCATCCTCAGAGTCGAACCCACTGTCTAAATGTTAACTGTAAGGCTCAACGATAAGGGTATTATCCCTATAGTGCATAGCCTCAGACTGCCCTTGATAGTGGTGAGGTGCCCCTAACATGACACAGGGCCAAAACACGACACATGTATGTCCCCGCTAAACCCGTGGGAGTGCATGCCTGAGTTATACAATTGATACGGAGCCCCCCTACACACTTCTATGAGGGTCGATAGGCTAACTACAACTACATGACTACTCCTTAGTTCATATTTAAACACTCTGCAGAGGGTTCATGCAACTACTATCAGACTGTCTCTCTACCGTCCCACTCATGTGGGAAAAACGGACGTATGAATCTTTCCGTGTCAGCTCTCATTTCCCTTATTTTGTTACGATGCTCATTTTTCCCTATGTATGTAGGAATCAACAAAATATTTTCGTATTAGGAGGAGAAGATTGAAATTTTGTGAAACGGTCTCGTCGAAAAGAAAAAAAGCCTTTGCGTCATTAGTTTCCATCCCAAATCGCGTATCATATCCGTGACAATCTATCCACTGTTTCACAATAATAGAAAACGAACTGCCCTTATTTGAAGTTTTTCGATGTCCTTTGTCAATCCTATCGAGAAAGGATCCCATACCGCCCAGCAGTAGTCCAGAAGAGGACGGACAAGCGGATCGTAGGCACTCTCTTTACTAGACCTGTGACATCTGTTACACCAGTAAAACGCATACTTTGGTTCATCATCCTCACAAATTGCGCATGTGACAGTTCCAGTTTAAGTTGTTCGTAATTGTATCACTACGTGTTTAGTTGCATCTACAACGTTAATATTTCAGTGATTTATCGTGTAACAGAAATTTAACAGATTCTTTTCAGTACTCATGTAGAGGACACCACAGTTTTTATTGTTTACATTCGATTGCAACTTTTCGCTTCTTACTGATATCTTACTTAAAACATTTTGCAATTTCTTTTGATCTTCTAGTGATTTTACTACACCATATATGACAGCATCATCTGCAAAAAATTTAAGAAAACTGCCCAGATTGTCTCCTAAATCGTTTATACAGATTAGGAACTTCAGGGGGCCCATAACATTTCCTCGGGGAGCGCCAGGTATCACTTCTGTTTCACAAGATGACGTTTCGTCAGTTACTACGAACTGTGGCCTGTCTGAGAGAAGCTCAGGGGTCCATTCTCTAAACTGAAACGATGCTCGATAGACATTCTATCTGATTGGAGGCCGCAGGTGAGGAATCGTTTCAATAGCCTTCCAAAAATCTAGAAACTCGAGATCCCCTGCCAATAGTATTCATTATTTCGTGTGGCAATAGTTCGTGGTCTTGTGGAGCTTGCTGACTCTCGAACACAGGACCACGGGTTCGATTCTCAACTGGGCTCGGGACTGTGTGTGCGAGTGTGTGAGTGTGTGTGTGTGTGTGACAGAGACAGACAGACAGACATACAGACAGTGCGTGTTTTGTCCCCATCGCCATCGACTCGCAAGCCGCCGAAGTTGTGTCAAGGAAAAAGAATTGCAACAGGTGGCAGCAATCCCCCGGAAGGAGATTCCCGGCGAAAAATGCCATACGCACATTTCATTACTTTGTGTGAATAAATATCAAACTGTGTATCACAAGAATGGTATTTTTTGTCTGTGCTGTATTTGTGTCAATAGGTCGTTTTCTTCGAGCTATTTCATAACGTTGGAACGCAATATGTGTCCTACTGCAAATCGAAGTCAATGATATTGGTCTGTAATTCAGCGAATCACTCCTATATCCTTTCTTGTGTGCTTGTGCGACCTGAGTAACGTTCTAGTCTTTTAATTACGAAGATTTCGTTGGGCGAGCGGTTGTATATGATTACTACAAATGGAACTATTGCGTCACCATACTCCAAAAGGACGCTCATTGGTACACAGTTTGGACTGGAAGAGTTGCTTTTACAAACTGACTTAAGTTGCTTCACTACAGCGAGCTTATCTGCTTGTAAATTACTAGTTTTTGTAGCTGTTCTTGATTCGAATTCTGGAATATTTATTGCGTCCTCTTTGGCGAAGGATTTTCGAGAAACCGTCTTTACTAACTCCAGTTTAGTAGCGCTGTCATCGATAACATCGCCATTGCTATCGCAACAGTGAGCATATTGACTGTGTCTCGTTGCGGGTGTACAGGGTCATTCAAAAAGAAGGAACAGATTTAAGTTGTTTATTACAGACAAACCATGGAAAATAGAAACACGCTATGTATATCACTCGATAGAGGAAGGTTCAAAGTTTTATGTTCGCACAGACACTGTACCATACACGCAACATGAGAACCATGCGTCGGTCGAGAAATATCGAAACAATAGTCCATCTCATTTCACACACGAATGAACATATCCTTGTTTGCCGAATCGACAGCTTCAACAGTTCGGTTTGTCAACGATTGAGAAGTAGCTCCGACGGGATGGACAAAGGCTCTGTCTTTTACTCACCCCCACAGAGAAATGTCGCAATGTGTGAGGCCTGGTGACCTGGGAGGCCAAGAGCAATGAACAAGGTCTCGTTATCCACATCTCCACATCTTCTGGTCCATCGTTGTGAGATGGTGTTGTCAAGGTAACGCCGCACCTCAAGGGGAAAGGGGGGGGGGGGGCGTTACACGTAAAAATGAAATCATTGGAATCTTTGTGAATTTCAGGACACAATCAGCTTTGCTGCATGTCAGTGGCTCCGTGTGAACGCATCTCGGATACGCTCGACATTTTCATCAGACTTGCGTAGTCGACCACGGCTCTTCCGGTCGCATATGCAAACAACTTACAAGAATTTTGTATGTCAGTCATAAATATGCTTGTGCAGCGGTGGCTGCTTTATAAATCGACGTCGGAATGTACGTCGCGCTTCAACAATGGATTGACTTCTTCTTTTTTCAATCAACCGGTACCTTACGTACTCCTGCAATCTGGATTTTCTGCCAGATTTCACGTTCGACAACTCCTACAAGTATCATTGATCTTACTGGTGTTGTCGGCAGCAGGCGACTACTATGTGGCAGATCTTCAGCTGTTTGTGTTTTATGACAATGGTTGAATGTTCATAGTTGTTCTGTATATAAAACTGCCTTTTCCTGCTGCTAGTTATTTTATTTATCGCATACGCGTTTCGCCTTCTCCTGTTCTAAGGCATCATCAGTAGGATCTATAACGATACAGTTTCGTTAGTTTTAGATTATTAAACGGTTCACTTCGTGATTTTTTTGTAAAAAAAGTAATTACTTACGATTTGCTGATCTGTGTTCTCTCACATCTGGTCTGGAGGTCGACTAACACTTTTATCACTGCCATATAATCACATCTTTGTGTTCTCGCCTTCCACACACTGATCACCATGTTTCTCACTCTTTTTCACTCGACACTACTATTTCGTCGTACACTGTTTTTAACAACTTGAATATTGCGACTCCATTACGTGTTTCATCTTCTTTGGTATGTTTACCTATTCGAGACTAACTTCTAGTTTTGATGTTTGTACCTTATACCGTGTGTGTGTGTGTGTGTGTGTGTGTGTGTGTGTGTGTGTGTGTGTGTGTGTGAGGGAGAGAGAGAGGGGGATAGAGCCGACGAGGTTTTTTTTTGGGGGGGGGGGTATACTACTGTTTGCGAGTGTTTGAAAACTTTGGTGACAGCTGATTTGACTTTTCATTTCAATATTCTGTGGAGGGGTTCATGGATCAGTGAGTGTAAAGATGTTAGGTTCTATTAATATTATATTGGACAGTATTATTATATTAATATTTTTACGAACGTTATTCTATTATTTTATCTATTAGTGTAAATATGAATTGAAACTTCCTGGCAGATTAAAACTGTGTGCCCGACCGAGACTCGAACTCGGGACCTTTGCCTTTCGCGGGCAAGTGCTCTACCATCTTGTTTTTTTTTTTTTTTTTTTTTTTTTAAGCAAATGTAGGTTTGGGAAACTTTCTGAATAATTGGTGGAATAACAAAAGAAAATGAGACAGAAGAAAAAAAAGAGAAGGAATCGAACCCGAGACGTCTGGCCTAATAGTCCGAGCCCTAAACATCTCTTTTTTTTTGGTGTAACAGTAACAAACATAAACTGCTTCTAGCATTTTTTTTAAATATATAAGACAATGACTTTATAAAATAAAATTCTTCTGGGAAACGTAAATAAGTGGACTTTTTTTTTACATAATAGTGAAAAAAAGAAAATAAAATATCCTGCTTCTGTCAGTACAAAACAATAACGTTCTACGTTCCTCTTTTAGGCGCGTACCTCCCTAATCCCGGCATACCTCGCGTTGGTGTCGGGTACGTCTTCACGTGTGTTGTGGATCCTCTCCACTGTCCTGGTCCGTTCTTGTTCTGATACTTACAGACAATAATTACATTCTCCTACCCGGGACACCCCAACTGGGTGGGGGATCAAGCAAGGCACTCCCTAAAAAATTTGCGTAATATGTTCGATATCTCGGATGTCTCATAAGCTGTGAGTGATGTTCCTGTAGTAAGGCCCAAAAGTCAAGCACATTCTTACTGCCGTCTCGGAAAAGATAACGCACAGTCAAACCTCGAATCCAAGTCACTGCGTTTGTCTTCGTTCGGGGATAATATGTCCTATCTGGGAGAAGTAGTGTGCGTGGTTCTATTGTTTGCGGCCCCACCCGAAGGAGGAAGGCGATCATTTTTTTGACCAAACACCATACGTCCGCCGAAGGACCGCATATCAGGCGATGCTCCTCTGTGTCTATAACATTGCACTGCGGACACAGTGGCTCGTCCGCCATATGAATTGTATGCAACCTGGAACGAGCCACGTATTTCCCATTTACCACCTGATACCACAGTGCGCGCGTTCCCGTATCAAGGTGTGGGTGGTGCACTGTACGCCATACCACTGACCACGTAACTGTTGGTTGGCGGCGCTCTATGGCATTATTCGGCCGTCGTCGAGTCAAGATATATATATCACGTGCCGTCTCCGTCCTGGTAGTCGGTAGTTCCATATGTACATAACTGTGTTCCACAAAGAAGGTTCGCATATGGGCAAGCGATGGTGAGATGTGAGCCACCGCTACCGGAGCCGAAAGAGAAGGTGGAGCGAGTTCGTCTATCAAGCTGCCCGTCAGACTTGTCTGGTGTCGTGTCCACAGCTTTATCATTGTGGTTACATAAATAGCCACTGCTCGGTCGCGTACGTGGACTAGTCCAAGACCTCCACGACTACGAGGAAGGGTGAGGGTTTCGTATCCTACCTTAAAAAGCAGACCTGTGCTCACAAAATATCCTAGTGCCGCCAGGATTCGGCGGGCCAACACCACCGGCATAGGAAGAACTTGTGCCAGGTGGGGGATGCGAGAGGCTAGATAAGTGTTGGCAAAGGTGACCCGTTGTATCATATCCAGTGCCCTTAACCTGTGACTTCGGACACTCGCACGAATTGTTTGCAGAAGATGTCTGTAACTCAGTGCCGCCGTGCGTCGAACGTCTGTAGTGAAGATAATTCCTAGGCATTTCATCTTGTTGATCGGCTGTAATGGTGCTACACTTCCTGTCGGGAGTCCACTCCCGATGTTCATCCCTCCTGACTTTGCCATGTTCAGACGACTTCCCGTAGCCATACAATACAAATTAATCCAATGCAAGGCCACTCTTGCCTCGTCGCCTGACCGTGCTAAAAACACTAGGTCATCTGCGTATGTTCGGCATATAAACGTGTTGTGCCTTATCGTCATTCCTTGGAGTCGATTCCGGAGCCCGCAAAGCAGCGGCTCGACAGCGATGGCATACAATATCGTCGACAGCGGGCACCCTTGTCTGACCGATCGTGAGATGGTGATGGGCCCCACCAAGCGTCCATTGATGAGCACTTTGGATGCGGCTCCGTGGAGTAGTCTCATGGCGACGGTGACAAAACTTTCCGGAAACTTCATTTTCGTCATCACGTCCGTGAGATAAGCATGACTCAGCCTGTCAAATGCGCGATCGAAGTCTATCGAGACCAATACACCCCGGAGACGACATGTTGAAGCCAGTGCGATAACATCGCGGTAGTCGCTGAGTGCCGTTTGTATATTGCTAGCTCCTCCTAGCTGGGTTTGGTCGAGTGAAATCACTTGGCGTATCACGCGTTTAAAGCGTGCTGCAAGTATCCTGGCGTAGATCTTGTAGTCGCAATTAAGAAGGGTCAGTGGCCGGTAGGCCTGTATCCCTGTGCCGCCAGTGGTTTGTGGATGGGGATGATCATTCCTTCCACGAAGGAGGGTGGAAGAGTCACGTTGGGAGACATCAATTCGCAGTACATGGCAGTCCATCGTGGAATCATGAGATCTTTAAATGTACGATAGAACTCTAACGGAAACCCGTCGGGCCCCGGCGATTTGTGCGACGCTCCCTTATCAATCGCTTCCATTACGTCGTCAACTGTGATTTCACCTGTTAACTCCAGGTTGGCCGACTCGTCGAGACACGCGGAGAGCGTTCGTCGGACCTCATGAAAGGCTGCCTGATCGTGTTCCGCTTCTTGATAGAGATGACCGTAGTGTTCCACGAAAGCGTTGGCAATGTCTTTTTGCGTTGTCATGCGGCGACCATCTGGCAGTACGACCGTCTGTATTAAGGTTCTGCGGCTACGTTGTTTTTCTCTGATAACGTGATACATCGACGGGGAGTCTCCACGGACTCGTTCAAAGGCCCTTGCACGGATTGCGACACCCTCCAGTCGGCGGCGCGTTATGGAAATTATTTGGGCCTGTGCTCGCTTTATACCGGCACGACGCTCCTGTGAAGGTGCTTGTACAGAAAGTTCGCGGAGCATCGTGAAATAAAATTCCGTCGTGTGTCGCCTCCACATCATCTGCTCTCTTCCGTATGCATTTAACGCTCGGCGCAATGCAGGCTTAACGCATTCCAGCCACCACTGCAACGTCGTCGGATAAGTCGGGAGGCGTCGTTCACACACGTTCCAAGTGTCTTCGACTAAGCGTCTGCACTCAGGTTCCCTAAGGTGTGCTGTATTCAGTTTCCAAACACTGCGACTCCTCCACACTTGTTGACGACTCAGGGAAACCGTGCATATATATGCTATGTGATCTGAAAAGGCGACAGGCCACAATTTCGCATCGAGGATCGCAGGTTCGAGACGACGTGTTACGTAAATGCGATCGAGACGACTTGCAGAGTGACTCGTGACGTAGGTGTATCCACGTCTGTCGCCATGTATCTTCTCCCATGTATCAATGAGATTCATGTCCTGTATGAGTTGCCGCAGCTCCGGGCACGAAGTATAACGTGGGTGTTGATCTTTTGGTGCGAGCACGCAGTTGAAGTCGCCTCCAAATAAGACATGTTCATACCGACCTAAGAATAGTGTTGCAATCTCCTCTGCGTAAAATCGGGATCGGTCGCGCCGTCTGTCTGTCCCCGACGGTGCGTAAATGTTAACTACCCGTACTCCCAGCACTGTGAGCGCCAGTCCTCGCGCTGACGGCAGGTACACCACGTCCTCGGCTACTATGCCGCTACGTAGAAGTATCGCCGTTCCGCTGCCGCCGTCGGTAGTAGGTGTAATGTACGTATCGTACTCATAGAGGTCGGGGAAGCTCTCAACACATACTTCCTGCAGCAGAACGATGTCGACTTCTGACGCGTGCAACATGTCTCGTAATAATTGCAATTTGACAGGCGTTCTGATCGTATTAATATTAATAGAGGCTGTTCGATATGCCTGCCGCTGTTCCTCAGTGCGTAAAGCGCACATGAACGCTTATGTTAATTTGTGTGCTGCTGCCCGGTGACATGCTGCCCGTGCGTCAGTCTGCATCTTCTGCGCGGTTAACATCCGGTGGACGCAGCACTCGCCATGGCGGGTGCGTCGTCGGTGTGGGGGTCAGTATCGGATTCGTCGGCCCAGTTCCTGTGCTGGAGGTCCAGCTCCCGTCGTGTCTCTCCGGCCGGGCTGACCGAAGGCTGTGGCGTTGCTGCGGTGGGTGGAGGGACTCCTTCCGTCGGCTTTCCGTCCGGTGTGTCTGTATTTAACCCCTGTGTGGCATGATTCGCGTCGTACTGCTGTGTGGGAGGGAGAACCTCCCGTTGCGCATCCGGATGCACTGTATCGACGTTACACCCAAGTTCGTCTGACGTGGACTGCAGTAAGCAGGTATCCGACGGCGCTAGCCGTCGTTTCTTGTGGCGCTTCGGCGATCGTTGTTTGCGCGTGTGCGCCTCCGTATCCGAGTGCGGAATTGACTCGCGGTGCTCAGGGACGAAAGCAGCTGTCGGCACAACAGCAGGATCAATTTCCATTTCTCCTACCGATCCTTTCCGCTCGGTTAAGTGCGTCGTCGGCGCCGGAGCGGCAGAGGTGTGCGTCGTTTCGTCACTGGAGGCGGTCTCTGCCGCAGTCGGTTGCCGTAAACTGTCAGGATTCTGTAGCTGGTCATTCTTCGGGATGGGATCCGTTCGAAACGCGTCCGCATACGTTAGTGGCAGCGGCGTCAACGTGGACGGAGGTACGGGTTCGCCGTTTGGAACTTGCACTATCCTCCGCTGCATACATTCGGAACGGACGTGGCCCTCTTTCCCGCAGCCTGAGCATGTTTTGGGTTGTCCATCGTATATGACTATAGCTCTGCATCCGCCGATGAACAAGTACAAGGGTACATGTTGTGTCAGTTCTATTCTGATTTGACGCACCCCATTGAGAACGGGGTAAGTCGTGAAGTTGGACCATTTTTCCTCAACGTGGCTAAGCACTCTTCCATATGGGCGTAAGGCGTCAACGACCAAGTCAGACGGAACCTCGAAGGGAAGTTCGAAAATACGTATGTTTCGTAAGCCCAGTCCTGCATGATCAATAGTTACTTCTCCAACATGTCCATCAGAGTGACGAAATTTGAGTCCATGTTTAGTAGCTCGGATGATTCTGTCACATACTGCATCGTTAATCAGCTTGACGTAAACGACACTGCTCACTATGGAGAGGTGGATTCCGATAAGTTCGTTGTAGTCAAGTTTAACTTCGTCTCGTAGGAGCCGTTCTATTTCGTAGGCTTTCGGTCTCGCATATTCATTCGAAAAACTAATCTTGACTTTCGGTATGCATGTGCCATTCTATATCGAGTCGTCTAAACGCACGAGTACGCCGAAGAGGTAAACAACTGCGCGATCGCGAACTTCTCCGGCAGGGACGTAAACAGACGTCCGTGCCGTAGCACCGCCGAAGGCAGACTGTGACAGAAGCTCTTGCAGTAAAGTTTGGAAGGTAGGAGACGAGATACTGGCAGAAGTACAGCTGTGAGTAGCGGGCGTGAGTAGTTCTTCGGTAGCTCAGATGGTAGAGCACTTGCCCGCGAAAGGCAAAGGTCCCGAGTTCGAGTCTCGGTCGGGCACACAGTTTTAATCTGCCAGGAAGTTTCATATCAGCGCACACTCCGCTGCAGAGTGAAAATCTCATTCTGGTAATAATGAATTGCTTGGCACGTGTACTTGGCCATTCAATAGGATTTTCCCCTCTGCTTTGGTTTTCTGTATGTGGTAACGAATGTTCTAATGACATCATTGTGGGGTACGCCAATTGGACGGGTAACCTCCCGTGCTGACAACAATTCTTGCCGTGCAGTGACAACGGAGGCACGCTTGCAGCAACCTTCGCGACACGTTGCCAGACGAACAGTTTCACACAGTCTGCGTCGTCCCCTTCACGACTCTTAGCAGTGCACTCTGCTGCACGTACTGGGTCTGCAAGTTTTTTTACCTCAGTTTCACAAATTGCTGTACAGATCGATTTCCTATAGTCTGGAGAGTGTTCTGCATCTCCACAGCGAATATTTCGCAGTGCAACGGAGTGTTCGCTGTTATGAAACCTTCAGCCATATTGAAACTGTGGCGGCCGCGAGACTTGCAACACGGCAACTTTCCTTTCGCGGGCAAATGCCCTTACTGACTGATGCTGTCCTCCGGGTTCGACTACCACACGTCTACGCAGTTTTAATTTGCCAGAAACATACAGTAATGGCCAATTAAAATTGCTACACCACGAAGATGATGTGCTACAGACGCGAAATTTAACCGACAGGAAGAAGATGCTGTGATATGCAAATGATTAGCTTTTCAGAGCATTCACACAAGGTTGGCGCAGGTGGCGACACCTACAACATGCTGACGTTAGGAAAGTTTCCAACCGATTTCTCATACACAAACAGCAGTTGACCGGCATTGCCTGGTGAAACGTTGTAGTGATGCCTCGTGTAAGGAGCAGAAATGAGTACCATCACGTTTCCGACTTTGATAAAGGTCGCATTGTAGCCTATCGCGATTGCGGCTTATCGTATCACGACATTGCTGCTCACGTTGGTCGAGATCCAATGACTGTTAGCAGAATATGGAATCGGTGGGTTCAGGAGGGTAATACGAAACGCCCTCCCTGCGAAACCCTACATTTCAGCAGGATAATGCACGACCGCATGTTGCAGGTCCTGTACGGGCCTTTGTGGATACAGAAAATGTTCCACTGCTGACCTGGCCAGCACTTTCTCCAGATGTCTCACCAATTGAAAACGTCTGGTCAGTAGTTCCCGAGCAACTGGATCGTCACAATACGCCAGTCACTACTCTGCATGGCAGCTGTACCGGTACACGCCATCAAGCTCTGTTTGACTCAATGACCAGGCGTATCAAGGCCGTTATTACGACCAGGCGGTGTTTGTTCTGGGTACTGATTTCCCAGGATCTATGCACCCAATTTGCGTGAAAATGTAATCACATCTCAGTTTAGTATAATATATTTGTCCAATGAATACCGGTATATCATCTGCATTTCTTCTTGGTGTAGCAATTTTAATGACCAGTAGTGTACTTCCAAATTTCCTCGTCCACATGGAGACTTGTTATTGCGACCTAAAGAATGTGCGGTTTTATTCAGTCCACAAACGACTGAGACCGGTTCACTTTGTAGCAACGGCGGCAATGTGGTAGAACGGGAAAATAAGCCGCGGCCAGTGCGTAGTTGGTGAAGGAGAGCCCGCGAGCGTCATCACTGCAGAGCTAGTGGGGCGGACACGACGGCGAAGCTGCGCTGACGACAGTTCGCGTCTGTTGCGCCCGAGAGCTAACGTGAGACGCGCGCCCCATTAGCAAGGAGGGGAGACACTTCCACCTCCGAGATGTCCCGACTGCGTTGTGTCACAGTCTTCCTAATGCGAGGTCACGCCGCCGCCTTCTGTATCTCCTGCATGCTCGTGGCGACCTTAGCAGGCTCGTGTCTCTCCAGAGTACATCATTCTACATCTATCTACGTCTACATCCATATTCCGCAAGCCACCTGACGGTGTGTGGCGGAGGGTACCTTGAGTACTTCTATCGGTTCTCCCTTCTAGTCCAGTCTCGTATTGTGCGAGGAAAGAAGGACTGTCGGTATGCCTCTGTGTGGGCTCTAATCTCCCTGATTTTATCCTCATGGTCTCTTCGCGAGATATAGGGAGCAATATACTGCTTGACTTCTCGGTGAAGGTATGTTCCCGAAACTTTAACAAAAGCCCTGGACTGCATTCGGGAGGACGACGGTTCAATCCCGCGTCCGGCCATCCTGATTTAGGTTTTCCGTGATTTCCCTAAATCACTCCAGGCAAATGGTTCCTCTGAAAGGGCACGGCCGACTTCCTTCCCCAACCTTCCCTAATCCGATGAGACCGATGACCTCTCTGTCTGGTCTCCTACCCCAGAAACAACAACAACACAACAAAAGCCCGTACCGAGCTACTGAGCGTCTCTCCTGCATAGTCTTCCACTGGAGTTTATATATCATCTCCGCAACGCTTTCGCGATTACTAAATGATCCTGTAACGAAGCGTTCTGCTCTCCGTTGGATCTTCTCTATCTCTTCTGTCAACCCTATCTGCTACGGATCCCACACTGCTGAGCAGTATTCAAGCAGTGGGCGAACAAGGGTACTGTAACCTACTTCCTTTGTTTTCGGATTCAGTAAGATTTGGCCATCTGAGGAGACACGAGAGGGCACAGTTTCAGTACATACTGTGGATAGGTTCCTGCCAGTTACCTAGAACCACGTGATTGATGAAATTCACCAATCATAACATTAAGAGTACTATGAGTTGTTTAAAAACCCAGTTACAAAAAATTTTACTTTGAAAGTTCGTTTACGATCTTTCATCATTCTAACACTTTTTCTGGGAACTTCCTCTCCCTCCGTTTCTTTATGATTCACCCAGATACAATGCTGTTTTCCAAACGTTGTAAATTTCTTCCTGTCCGCAGCTCGTGGTCGTGCGGTAGCGTTCTCGCTTCCCACGCCCGGGTTCCCGTGTTCGATTCCAGGCAGGGTCAGGGATTTTCTCTGCCTCGTGATGACTGGGTGTAGTGTGATGTCCTTAGGTTAGTTAGGTTTAAGTAGTTCTAAGTTCTAGGGGACTGATGACCGTAGATGTTAAGTCCCATAGTGCTCAGAGCCATTTGAACCATTTTTGAAATTTCTTCCTCAAATCAAGGTCGATGGTTCCTATCAATACCTTCCTTTGTTCAGGGACACTCTCTTTGCCCGTACCAGCCGCGCGTGGAAGCCGCATGGTCTCAGGCGCCTTGTACGGTTCGCGCGGAGGTTCGAGTCCACCCAGGGACATGAGTGTGTGTGCAGCCCTTAGCGTAAGTTAGATTAAGTAGTTTGTAAGCCTGGGCACCGATGACCTCAACAGTTTCGTCCCATAGGAACATACCGCATATTTCCAATTTTGCCCGTACCAGTCCTGTTTTTACACTACTGGCCATTAAAATTGCTACACCAAGAAGAAATGCAGATGATAAACGAGTATTCACTGGACAAATATATTATACTAGAACTGACATGTGATTACATTTTCACACAATTTGGGTGCATATTTCCTGAGAAATCAGTAGCCAGAACAACCACCCCCAGCCGCAATAACGGCCTTGATACGCCTGGGCATTGAGTCAAACAGAGCTTGGATGGCGTGTACAGGTACAGCTGCCATGCAGCTTCAACACGATACCACAGTTCATCAAGAGTAGTTACTGGCCTATTGTGACGATCCAGTTGCTCGGCCACCATTGACTAGTCGTTTTCAATTGGTGAGAGATCTGGAGAATTTGTTGGCCAGGGCAGCAGTTGAAAATTTTCTGTATCCAGAAACGCCCGCACAGGACCTGAAACATGCGGTCGTGCATTATCCTGCTGAAATGTAGGGTTTCGCAGAGATCGAATGAAGGGTAGAAACACGGGTCGTAACACATCTGAAATGTAATGTCCACTGTTCAAAGTGGCGTCAATGCGAACAAGAGGTGACCGAGACGTGTAACCAATGGCATCCCATACCATCACGCCGGGTGACACGCCAGTATGGCGATGACGAATACACGCTTCCAATAGGCGCCAGTATGGCGATGTCGCCAAACACGGATGCGACCATCATGATGCTGTAAACAGAACCTGGATTCATCCGAAAAGATGACGTTTTGCCATTCGTGCACCCACGTTCGTCGTTGAGTACACCTTCGCAGGTGCTCTTGTCTGTGATGCAGCGTCAAGGGTAATCGCAGCCGTGGTCCCCGAGCAGCTGCAAACGTCGTCGAACTGTTGGTGCAGATGGTTGTTGTCTTGCAAACGTACCCATCTGTTGACTCAGGGATCGAGACGTGGCTGCACGATCCGTTACAGCCATGCGGATAAGATGCCTATCATCTCGACTGCTAGTGATACGAAGCCATTGGGATCCAGCACGGCGTTCCGTATTACCCTCCTGAACCCACCGATTCCATATTCTGATAGCAGTCATTGGATCTCGACCAACGCGAGCAGCAATGTCGCGATACGATAAACCACAATCGCGATCGGCCACAATCCGACCTTTACCAGAGTCGGAAACGTGATGGTACGCATTTCTGCTCCTTACACGAGGCATCACAACAACGTTTCACCAGGCAACGCTGGTCAACTGCTGTTTGGGTATGAGAGATCGGTTGGAAACTTTCCTGATGTCAGCACGTTGCAAGTGTCGCCACCGGCGCCAACCTTGTGTGAATGCTCTGAAAAGCTAATCATTTGCATATCACAGCATCTTCTTCCTATCGGTTAAATTTCGCGTCTGTAGCACGTCATCTTCGTGGTGTAGAAATTTTAATGGCCAGTAGTGCAATTATGCGGGACCGAAGCAGGAATATTCCACGAAATCCCACAGCAAATTCCGCATTTTTTCAACTGAAACTGACCGAGAGCTTGATTATTCAACGCGCCTCGTAAATCGCCATCCTTAAATCTGAGGGTCAAAACGTTCCGAAGATCTTTTCTGTAACGCTTCTGTTTTGACTTGCTGGTGCTTCTAAGGAATACAGTCATGCAATGATGGCCAGCGTTTCTCATATTCATTCAGCCACTGATACACCATCGAAACACTTCACTTTCCAAAGAACCTGAACGATCTGCACCACGTATCTGAAAGCATATGATACGTTACTGAGGGATCTGCTGCGCAGCTCGGAACAAACGTATGATCGCTGAACAGGAAACATTGACTGTAAGTACTCAGTTCAGTCTCCATTAGGCAGCACAGTTAGTCTTTCCAGTTCTTTATCACCTTAGGGTAAGAATTGCCGTAATCAATTTCGCTTTAACTTTCTACGCCACCTAAACGTATTATTATTTTGTCTGTTTCATCGTTGAAAGGGATTTCCTGCTGCATGTATTCTCGCTCAATTTTTTTAACGTGTTCGCACAAAGGAATACAATCTTCTTTAGTCACTGAATTGAATTTCTCCTAGCATGATCTTACGCTGTAGAGAACGTTCTTAGAAGCTATCCAACCTTTCACAATAGACCGAATATTCCCTATTCGATTTAATTCCGGGTGGCAAGGAGGAAGACGTAAGGCAAATGTGATCAGCAATTCGTAGAATCTTGTCAACGAATACTCGACATTCCTTGGCTTGGTTCTTCGAACAACCTTGCGTAGAACAGGTTTCAGCGTGTTATCCGAGAACGGTATACGGTCCTTTGTTTGCCACTTGCTGATATCGTCTTTAGTAGAATTAGACGATGGCCCTTTGCTTCAGTCCGCCCCGGTAGCTGAGTGGTCAGCGTGACAGACTGTCAATACTAAGGGCCCGGGTTCGATTCCCGGCTGGGTTCGGAAATTGTCTCCGCTCAGGGACTGGGTGTTGTGTTGTCCTAATCATCATCATTTCACCCCCATCGACACGCAGGTCGCCGAAGTGGCGTCAAATCGAAAGACCTGCACCAGGCGAACGGTCTACCCGACGGGAGGCCCTAGCCACACGACATTTCCATTTCCATTGTAACTTTGTGATATGGAGCATTGCCGAGAATCAGTACGGAGTTAAATGTTAGATTGGGAAATCCTTTCTATCAACCACTTTTCCTGAGCAGTCACCCGAGATTGACTATTCAGTTTCCTGTTTTTGATTTTGAATTACTAATAAGTGTCATAATTTCATTCTGTAGTTATCGCAGACTAGTAACGCAAACAGGGAAAACACAAAGGACGATCGAGCTTCTATTGCACTCGGAATGGACACACGTGGTAAACTGAAGGCAACCAAATGTATTAGCACTGAAGAGTATCGCTCTGCGCATGCGCAGTGGCGTCTCGGCAGTGACACTGTAATGGTCACGAGGGGACCGCTGTGGCCCAGCGGTTCTAGGCGCTTCAGTCTGGAACCACGAGACCGCTACGGTCGCAGGTTCGAATCCTGCCTCGGGCATGGATGTGTGTGATGTCCTTAGGTCAGTTAGGTTTAAGTAGTTCTAAGTTCTAGGGGACTGATGACCTCCGATGTTAAGTCCCACAGTGCTCAGAGCATTTGATCCATTTGTAACGGTCACAAGGCTTGCAGATATCTGATGTCTTTGTAAAGGTACCTTCACACTGAAAACCAACTCCAACAAACTCGGTTGACAACTGTTTTCAACTCGCAGTTTTAGTTTTCAACTGTTCTCAACAGTTGTTTGAAGTCGCAAGTTTTGTCTCCAGTTTGTAGTTTATGGTCAGTGAGCAAAAACACGGCAGAGATGTGTGCCTAGCGCATGCGGATTTACCGTGTCGTCTGCTGTGTTTCTTTCTTCGTCTGCTGTTTCTTTCGACAATGGCAACTCACGAGTCGTCAACAGATCCAACAATTCAGCTTTTGTTGGAAACTGATATGAGGAAACCTCTGTAGGATCCTTCGGATGCTGCGTATAAATGCACATAGAAAATGAAAGATTTGTTGAAAGAAGTTAAGGATAAAATTTATGTACTGCTTGTGGAGTGTGAAAGGAAATGGACAAATAAGAAAACAGTACAATGGTGAGCATTGTAAATTTGGTCAATGGGTCTGGGACAACTGAGATCTACGTTCCGAAATGGCTATTTTACGAGCATATGAAGCTTTTGGTAGGGGTGAACAAGCCATGGTGAAAAATATTTACAATCGTAAGTAAAATGTCATTGATCATCGTAACTGAAGTTGTAAGACTTTTGGTAGGATATTTTATAATTACAACTGTATTTTCAACGGAAATTTATTTATTTGTCTTGTCATATCATTTTGTGAACATCTGATTCGAAGTAGTTAACAAATTAATGGCTTATATTGTTAATAACTAAAGCGATAAGGGTTTTGTTAGGAAGTTTTTAATTACATTTGTCTTTTCACTCGATATTTATTTACTCATATTTGTGTTGCCATTTCACTTTACCAACATCCGGTACAAAGTAGGCTGCAAATTCATCGCATATATTCTTTGCTGTTCTTTTTTCTGAAGACTTTTTTTTTGCGGAGGTATCCTTCAACTGGCTTCCGGAAACTGCCTGTTACTGGATCCCACGTCAAAACTGCCAGGTGGTGAGAAAACTATGGCACTTTCTCTATTTCTTCTAAGAAAACTGTGTAAAGACACAGTTGTAAAAGTCTTTAATGTTGCTTTTTCAGTACTTAGTGCACAGTTGTCCTAAGACAACGAAAAACTGCTTATAATGTTCCAAAAAAATTCTCCACAATTCTTGCAGCGTGAGATATTCGGTAATTAAACATTCTTTCCTGGCTGCCTATCTGTTGCCATCCTGCACGTGGTTTCATTATGTACTCTGAAAGAACAAAAGCATTTTCTCGCATCACAACAAATGGGAAGTCTTCACAGTCAGAATCCATTTCCATTGCTTTTCTGTAACAAAAAATGAAAACATCGAACGTGTGTTTACAAGAGTTTGAAACTGTTGTCAACAGTTTTCAACAGTTGTAGGTTTGCCAAACTCACAACAGTTGCAAGTTTGCCAGACTCACAACAGTTGCAAGTTTGTCAAACTCACAAGTTATATGTTTTTGTTTGTTGGGGCTGGTTTTCGGTGTGAAGTTATCTTAAGGGAGGAGACAGGCGGGGAGCTTCATTTCGTGTGACAAGACAGCAGAACAGCTGACGCGTACGAGCGCTTCCTCATCACCTGACACCCGCCGCTACCTGCGGCACGCAGGTGTGGCAAGCGGCGTGACGTCAGCAGAGGCTGCTGCCGCGCTGACTGCGCCCATCCTTCGCTCGGCTGCGGAGTCTGGGAGCAGCGGCAGCAGAAGCAGCAGCAGGCGCGCTCCGTCGCTGACTCACAGCAGGTGTCGCGTCAGCAGCTGGCACGTGTGTGTGTATGTGTGTGTGTGTGTGTGTGTAGCTTGCCACTGACCTCGCACCTGAGTCGCGCTCACGTCGCGGATAAAAAGGAATCCTCCCAAGATACCAGAAAGGATCTTACACTCTTCCAGCGGGGTGTGCGCTGATGTGAAACTTCCTGACAGATTAAAACTGCTCACTGGACAAGGATTGGAACCAACGAGTAGGCAAAGTTCCTGGATTCAAGTCTGGGTCAGGCAACCTGTTTTAACGTGCCAGGAATTTTCACATGCATAGATAGTATCAGGTACGCTACTTGGCGCTCCCTGCGAATCACTGCCTGCCACATTTACGTAGTCACTCTGCAGTTGTCTCGCAAACGAGAGAGTTCGTATTTGGATTTGTAAGCCAAAAATTGCTGAATTTGTTTTCGAAATCGAGCCTGCCGATTTCGAACAAAAAATAGAGGCATATTTTTGCATGTGTTCTGTAATTTGTGTACATTGATGTACCTGTTCAGTTGTGTAAAGTGTCATCTGGTAGACAGAGATCGACCATCAGCGCACGATTATTTGGTGTGGTTCTCGAGACAGTTTAAAAACTGAAATTGACGACGAGGCGTCCACATTCAAACCAGAGACACCTTCGCCTGACGGAATAAGACCGTTATATTAAAATGCAATGTAGATAGAGGCAAAGCATTTTTGTGTGGATAGTGAAAGTGAAGAAAATTACATGTTCTGCATCTATGGTCCAATTTTATTATGTATGCAGTTTAATTTTGGCCAAAAAACTTTATCTACAACAAATTTATCATTCATATCAGTAACGTACAGAAGTATTACATGTTCAATTTCTTGTAAAACAGGCGAAATTCTTAGTTGAGGGAAAGACTAATATTCTGTGGAAACTGTTACAATTCTGCTTTTTGGTTTCCATACTTTGTGCCTACAAGCTGTTCAAAAAATGCTTCAACATAGCTCAGAAAAAATGAATTTACGTCATTGTAAGAAATATTTTCTTGTGGATACAAATGTACAATTGTACCAGCTCTGATTTTTCTTCCATTTCGTTTATTTAGCTTTTTAAAATTTAATTCTTACTTAATGTAACAGTTTGAAGACTGTGTTGGTAGTGCTTAAGTTTTGCTTAAACTTTTATACAAAGCTGTAATTCATTGTAATTCAGCACAATTAAAGATTTTTGTAAAAAAAGTATGGTCTACTGGTAACACGTGTGCCTGGAAGGCGAGTGGTCGATGGACGAAACCGTTCGCACCAAGGAATACCTCAGCCTGCCTTTAACGAAACTTTCGCCTCTCAGTGATGTGAAGAGTCAACAGGAAGTATACGTGGTTCGCGCTGCACGTTAAACAGTATGTCTCCTTTGTCCGATAGGTTTACTGCGTTGGGCGCTATAATCACAGGGTACCAAATTCTTAACGTAAAATGTAACACAAATACATAAAAGTAAAACATCCTCATCGTTTCACAACACATTTTTACACTGTTACGTTTTTTTTCTTTTCTGGAAAACTTTGCATATAAAACTCTGCGATAGATAAATTGAGTTGCACATATCACCCAACATGGAGGGATGCTCACTCAGTTTTCAGGGAAGCAAATGGGAAGGCGTGGTACAAAAACTAGAATCCATACATCATATTTATGGTCATTAAGTCAAACAGGTAATGCGTGTACCGTGTGAGGTGATAAGGTTGACTGGTGTGAGAAACGAATGAAGAGTGCAATACCTTTTATGCCATTGAACAACTTCACTGCAAGAATGTACGAACAAAACAGTGGTGTGCGCTAGGGATAAACGGAATGAGGTTGCTCTGTTTCAGGCGAGCTGGCCTCGAATTCTCTTTCTGGTTATCTTGGTTTAGATTTCCCGTGGATTCCCTATTTAATTTCACACTACTGTCGGGATGGTTCCTGCAGTAAGACCACGGCTGTTTACAAGCACCAACCTTGTCAAACTGTAGGGCCTATCTGGTAGATACCTATAGGAATTATATTTCTTCCTTCTTCTCAGAAACTTTAATACCATGGCATACTTAATATCCTTATAAAAGTGATTCTCAGACGAATAAGGCTGCTACTGTTACTACCAATGATGCTACTAGGAACCTGCAGCCCAGTTACAAGCATACGGTGTCGGCGTCTTGCGGACATTTCCTTCTACATCTCCACACTCTACAAACGCTGTGAAGTGCATGGTAGCGGGTACTTCCTAGTGTACCAGCTATTAGGGCTTCATCGCGTTCCATTCTCGAACGTAGTGCGGAAAGGGAAAAATGACTAAACACCGCTGTGCACACCGTAATTCATCTAATCTTCTCTTCACGATCCCTGCGAGAGCGATACGTAGTGTGCTGTAGTACATTTCTAGAGTCAGAATTTAAAGCCGGTTCCAGAAACTTTATAAGTAGACTTTGTCGGCATAGCTTGCATTTATCTTCACGGGTCTGCCAGTTCAGTTCTTTCAGCATTTCTGTGAAACACTTCAACAGGTTAAAGAAACCTGTTACCATTCGTGCTGCCCTTCTCTGCACATGTACAAAATCCTCTGTTAGCCCTGTGTGGTACGTGTCCCACACACCTGACGAAAGCCAGGGGCAACAGTCACCGGTTGATGAATGAAGGGATAGTATCATGTAAGCCAGAGAGAGCTCTATGGACGTCGGTTATTTAATATTGGCTCCTGTTATGACAGTACACGAGATTGGGCTCCTCTCACTTTACATTGGTCCAGGGGCCTGAAGATGGTGCAACGGGACACCAAAACTGGTTGCGTAAATAAACTAAATGCAAAAGAGGCGGCTGCGGGTATTTTTTGAATCCAACTGTGTCTCTGTGACTGACTGTCATAAGATACTGCCTTTTCTAAAATGCATAGTTTCACATTTTTGTACAGTTAAAGCAATTTCCCAAACTTTTTTTTCACCGCTCTGAAATATTATCAAGATCTGACTGAATATTCGTGCAACTGTTTTCAGACAGTACTTCATTACAGATAGCAACGTCATCTGCAAAAAGTCTACTAATATTGCCTGCAGGTTCAGTAATTTGCAATATGAATAGCGAGATCGCAACAGACTTGCCTCGGGCACAACCGAAATTACCTCTACAGGTGTCGATGACCCTCTATCCGACGTAATGTGCTGCGTCCTACCTACCAAAAAACCTTCATGTCAGCCAGAAATCTCACTTTATACCCCATACGATCGTACTTCCGATAATAAGCGTAGATATTATGGTGGTTTAATGCTTTCCGGAAAGAGGGAAATAGTGTATCGATCCGACTGCCTTGATCTATACGAGGTGCGGCTAGAAAAAAACCGGACTGATGCTAGAAAAAAAATTTATTTACAATTATTTACAATTTCATGTTATCTCCTTCAATGTACTCTCCTCCTCGGTCTCTACACCGCTCCATACGAATTTTCCACTGTTCATAGCAATGCTGCAGATCATTTTCGGTAAGTCCATACATTACTTCCGTCGCTTTTTCTTTTACTGCTTCAACAGTCTCAAATCTAGTTCCTTTCAAAGCTGACTTGACTTTAGGGAAAAGAAAAAAGTCACAGGGGGCCAAATCAGGTGAGTAGGGTGGATGATCTAAGATGGGAATGTTGTGTTTTGCCAAAAACGTCTTCACTGACAACGCACTGTGAGCTGGGGCATTGTCTTGGTGAAGGATCCATGACTTTCTTCTCCACAAATCGTTCCGTTTTCTCCGTACTCGCTCACGTAGGGTAGCCAGGACGCTAATGTAGTAATGCTGATTCACTGTTTGTCCCTCTGGTACCCAATCAATGTGCACAATCCCTTTGATGTCAAAAAAAAAAAAAACAATCATCATTGCCTTGAATTTCGATTTTGACATTCGTGCTTTTTTTTTGTCGTGGAGAACCAGGAGTTTTCCAATGCATCGATTGGCGTTTAGTTTCGGGATCGTAAGTAAAAAATCACGATTCATCGCAAGTAATAACATTTTGTAAGAAGGTGGGATCACTTTCAATGTTTTCCAGGATGTCAGAACAAATCATTCTTCGGCGTTCCTTCTGTTCAATTGTGAGACACCTTGGAACCATTTTTGAACACACTTTGTTCATGTCGAAACTTTCATGAAGAATCTGCCTAACACTTTCCTTGTCAACTCCTGTTAACTCAGACACTTCTCTGATTGTTAAACGGCGATCTTGTCGAACAAGTTTACTGATTTTTTCAATGTTTGCATCAGTTTTTACTGACAATGGTCTGCCAGTGCGAGTGTCATCACTGGTGTCTTCGCGGCCATCTTTAAATCGTTTAAACCACTCAAAGACTTGTGTTCGCGATAAACAATCATCTCCGTACACTTGTTGTAACATTACAAACGTTTCACTTGCAGATTTTCCTAGTTTGAAACAAAATTTGATGTTAACTCGCTGTTCTTTCTGTACACTCAACATTTTCCGACGCGCAGACAAAACGTCAACTACTTAAAACAGACGCCACGGGCAGACTGAGTGCAGGAGGCAGATGAAACTCGAGCAGTAGGCGGAGCGAGAGTCACGTGACAGGCCACGCGACTTTCAGCCTTATTGCATTCGTTTTATTGTTTCACCAGTACTAGTCCGGTTTTTTTCTAGCCACACCTCGTACATGAAATGTATCCACGGTTGCGAATATGGACAACCTTCATCTGTACAACGGGATGACGACGATGAAAATTTGTGCTGGGCTTGGACTCGAACCGGGATTTTCCGCTTATGGGAAGGGGTCACCCCACAATTTTTTTTTATTTTTTACTTTTTTTTATTTTTTTTTCAGCAGCGAGCGTAAGAGGTTATCGACATCGCGAGGAAGAGGGAACGTCAGTTCGCAACACTCGGTGGTAATAATGATGCGTAGTTTCTCAGAGAAGAACATTCCAGTGTTCATTAATAATCGGAACTAAGAGTGGAGAATTTGTGGATCAACATCTCATCGCAGCAACCCCCCCCCCTCCCCCCCCCCCCCCCCCCCCCCCCCCCCACTGTGGGATGGGTTAATAACAACACTACAAGGAAAATTAAAGAAAAACTGGCTGCATTTGAGATTGCCGACAACGGCAAAATGTCGTTCATTAACGAAGTGCCAAAAATCAAGGAGATTTTTCTCACCGTCAGCAAACAAATAGTTAATTGCGTCTCCACAAATCCACTTTACGGAGGTATTCTTCGTTTGTGGGAAATATCCGGAGTTCGGAAAGAGGAGCAGATGAGGAGGTATCTGATGAGGCGTCGTACGGGTAATAAAGGCGCACGAAGAACCAGACACCTATCGCCGTTCCGCACACCAGACAATGCTTATCCGTTTCCAGAGCGTCACTGGCACCACGCGCTGGCGTGTCTGCAAGGTGAATCCTGTGAAGTTTTGACCGGCATACTCGCTTCCCATTGAGCGTAAGGTACCATGCAGATAGGACATAAGTGGCTTGATCCCCTTAGGGCACGCCAGTCGAATTGGGGATACTTCCCCTGAGCCACATTCCGTGTCTCGTACTGCAGGTGAAAGCAGCAGATCTCCTTTGTGGATGTCAAGTGCGTCGGCAGTAGCACAGTATGGCCGTAGCTCAGTTGGAGGAAGAAATGGAGGAAGTAAAAGAAAAGTGTTGGGACGCCTAAAAGTGGGATAGCGGCTGAGAGACAGTGTGATGCAAGGGCCTCTAGCAACAGGCTGTTGAGGCACGTGGGACAATGGTGCCACAGCACAATTTGTGAGCTGACAGAAAGGGCTACCACTCTGGCAGCGACATGATAAAGACCTAAACCATTCTTGTACTGCAGGACGGCCGAGGTTCATACTGTATCTTGAAGGGCAAGCCGTGGCAAACGTACGAACGAAATGCCGCTAGCATGCGGCGGGCTAGAGATGGCGGAATGGAGAGTGTCTTTGCCATTTGGGTGATACGTGACGCCGAATATACATTACCATACTGTGTCCGTTGCACAAGATCGAGGGCTCGTAAACGATTATCTAGGAGCCAAGAGCTCAATTGGAACAATAGGAGCCAGAATTTTAGGGCAATCATGCGCCACACGTCATCCGTGAAAGTGAATGCTAAACATCGGATAGTAGAAGCTGTATGCAATGGAGCAACACTCTGCTCAGATGCCCCGCACCTGTAGCCATAGCGTTCAATTTGCGGACGTTAATGCAGCTACCAGAAGCTTCTCCGTAGGTGGTGACTCATGACAAGGTCGTCCTGACCTCAGCACCGCCAAGAAGAACAAGGACAAGATCGTCCACATAACCAGTGAAACAAAAGACATCACCACAGATAGGCGTTGGCAGAGGCCATAGAGCAACGGTGCCATGACAACGGATCAAGATGGGGGGAGTAGGACAGCCGTTGCAGAGTAGACGGGACGTTGCTCCACGAAGGATATGTGTTACAATGTCGACGGTAGTGTCAGGGTACCCCACATTGCGGTCGTGATCGACCCGATCGAACGCCTGACGAAAAGAACATGCACACGACGAGCGTGAGCAAGAGCGATTATGTCTCGATAGCGACAGAGGACAGTGTGGACGTTACTGGCACCGCACAAAGAGATTTGATCAGGGGAAACCACGTAGCGGATCGTCCGGTTAAGCCGTGCAGCCAACAGCCAAGTACAGATTTTCGTGTCGCTATTGAACAACGTCAAGGGTAGGTAATCGCAAATCAGTGATGTACCCCGAGGCTTGAAAATGGGAATGAGGAGACCTTTGAGAAAACCGTCAGCTATCTGCACGATAGACGACATGAGTTGCCGACAAATTACTGACCACGTCGTCGCCAGTAAGGGACGATTCGTCCAATAAAACTCTAATGGAACTTGGTTGTAGAACCCGCATTGACACCATCATGGACTTGATCCTCCGTGAAGTTGGGAAGCAGATCCATCGTTGCACCCCAGGAACTGAGCCAAAGGAGAATCGGCATACCGCCTCAGTGTTGGCAGGTGGTGACGCTGTGCAGAGTACAGTGTAACATAATGTACCTGGAGGGCAGAACGTTAATAACGATGCAGTGATCTTTTGGACATGCATGCATGTCCGAAGAAACGTTGCATTGTAATCGTGAACAACACAAGCACATTCATTATCGTATTTATTCGCCGACACCAGCAAGCGACTTTCAATTAAAATGTCTCCTCTGCATGGCAATATACATAATGGGTGTACGAGTGCAGTTTGTAAACACATGGTTAACGACATACGGAAGTTTGTGTCTAACCATGGAGTGCCCACAGATTGAGGAATTGTAAGACGACCGCTCCTGAGCATTGCCAGAAGTGAAGGAAGTAAAAGATGAAAATGCTAGGACTGGCCAGTGATTTAACCGTGACCTTTGACATCATAGTCTGGCACTTAACCTTTAAACCACTGATCCACTTTCTCTTTTATTTTAATGTAATTTTTGTTCTTATCTTATGAATTTACCTACCTAGTTCAACGTAAAAGAAACAATGAAAAAGATAACAAAAGATGACCATACCAATTAGTAGTGATGTTTTTCGTTTGTCCATTAGTTACATATACACGTGGAGGTGTCACTGGGAAGCTGAATCTATGTAGAGGAATATCTCGCCCATCCAGCCAGTCATCTCCTTCCCATATCTTGATGCTCTGTGTTGCTGCGTCTTGAGCCTGGCATGGACCCATCGTTTTGATTTCGCCATTAATGGCGTCCGGGCACATTTGTCATCTCTATCTTAAATAATGTAAAATTTATTCATATGAAAGTTACTTTTATCGGAAACTATTGTAAAAATTGGTGAAAATATGACCTGTAGGTTACACATTTATTGCCACTTTAACAGACAGTTTTCTGAAAATATTGATTACTTTGAAGATAATAATTATTTTTGTAAAAAGTGAACATCAAAATAAGAAACTGCCTAAGTTTCTCTATAAGGCTCTAACTTCTTTGAGATTTACAAAACAGGAAAACTTCAGTCTTAATATATGCATAATACATTAGTGTATCCTGTAATTTTTATCAAATTTTAGCAAGTAGAAACTGAGAAAAAGGGCAATTTATTCTTAAAAAATACAACTTACGGGTAACAGTGATTAAAGTTGCCAATACGTTCCAGCTACATAACGTGGGTTGTCTGCATCCTCTTCCATCTCATCTTGCATGTCCATTTCCCTGCTCGTCTGCTTCTCTTGCCCTTGTTCCAAAGTCTTTAATAGCTCTCTCTGGTGCCCTAATTCTTTCTTTATCTAAATTTAACATTTGTTTCATTGTGAAAAGACTAACGGTTTGTAGCAGTCTTTTCAGGACACCACACCTTGCAATATTTCCTTCACTGAACGTTGCCACTGCATCAGAAACACCGAAATGCAGTGTACTAATTGCCACAAACACTGTCTTGGGAATTCTGGCCCAGATTACACTGTTATGGACTCGTTAGGATTCTGTGTGCATCCATAAAGACATTTCTTCAGTAGTCTTACATCTGACAAACACCTGAAAGTTTCTTTCAAGATCTTCACTATGGCGAAAGGTATAGGCGGTTTCTGAATGAATTTCTCATCATTTTGCTATGCTCTGTTCTATTTGCTCCAATAATCACTTTCTGGAGGACATAGGCCATGATTGGGTTTATCGTCTGTTGAATAGAGGTGAAACAAATCTGCCCATACAGCTTTTCTCGTGTTTCGTACGCAACTAACATTTTGTTTGATGGCCATGACTAATAATTTTGGATTTTGTCTATTACAGATACTGAGTCTATTCTTAGCATCAAATACTCTGTCATTTTCAAAATTCTTTCCCTTGTATGCAATTTTCGGTCGCCACAGCCATGTAGCCAATCGCTTTTGCATATTACCTATGCACTCCAGTTTAGTAATGGCTACATTTTCTCTATATGGATTCTCTTCCTCACCTACTTTGAAAGCTTTTGAATCTCTATCTTCTAAATAACTAATTTTACATTCTTCAAATGCTCAGATTCTTAGAAGATGTTTGGAAAGAGGAAATTCCGTAGATTAAGGTCAATGAAAAAGTAAAAAGTGGAAAATTTCAACATTTCAAATGGTATGGAGCCGCTTGAACAGTTTGGTAGCCGGAGTGGTTGGTGATACAGAGGCGAACGATACAGGTTGTTACTCATAACTAGGTAGATGATTTTAATTTAGTTGCTCACGAGTGTGTATGGTAAAGTTGATGACTGTTGGGAATGGAGGAGGACGGCCTGGTTTGTCTTCAGTCAGAAAGATTCCCAACAATTAGTAATAAAATGATATTTATTAAATATGAAAAAATATTCACCTTAAATGATGCTTCTTCCTGTGAAATGTCCAGTACAGTTAGATGTTTGAAATTATTACAAGTGCTGTAAAATAATAAAGTCCTGTCACTGTGCCTCTGAGTGATACCTACGTAGAGTCCGTAGCTGGCCTACGATTCCAACGGAGCCTGAGTCCCGGAGACGACGGACGAACACTACAACTTGTAGACTCGGCAGTTAAGCGGAGATTGTATACGACTCGGCGAACTGAACTTCCCATCGCAGTCAGTGCTCTGGTATTTAACGAGGTATCGACCAATTGCTATCCACACCTGTGATGACCATGTGTTGGTAGCTGTGGTCCCTGGCGCATCTCGATGCAGTTTACACTGCCAACCCATACAGCTGCTGCACTACGAGTGTTTCGAGGGTGGTTTATCGATTGTGGTGCGATACTCTCTGGAGTCGTGAGTATCGGCACCGAAATGACGATCGACCTTTACCCTTTCGTGGTTTTTACTAATTTTTTAGATTTTTTTAAGTTACCTCAGCTGTTACAGAGTCTGATTTGGGCCAGGATTAGAAATATGTTACTCAAAAATTTTTAACACATATCATTTCTCAAAAAAAAAAAAAAAAGAAAAAAAGCGGAATACATATATCTCACTGATTATTTCTGGGATCGATTTTTCTCAGAATGAAATCACTGCAACTTAATACAACACTTAAGAAGCGAGGCTTACTTGCACGATTATTTAACATTATTCAATGGGGTAATAAATTTGTCATTTTTGCCATTACATATACGTGTTGAATCCATTATCATTTCCAATAAAAATACATTTTGCAAGTTAGTGAATGTAGTTACTGTACATAAAATTTGTGAAAGCAATGTGAAATACAGAGTGGCACATTACAGAAAGAACAAACATATTTTGTCTGTTTTTCAGTCTCTTTTGTACGGTGAAACCTACACCGCCTCCTCGTCTTAAGTTCCTTTGGAATATTACTAACAACATGCACAAGCCTGACTTCCTCTGGCATGGTAGTGACACCACTTTTACTCGAACAGAAAGCAGCTGATGGACCTTCTTCACTCTGGATGAAAATCCGTTTATCAGCTGTCTTACCAATCTCATTTGAAATGACAGCTAGTCCGTTTTTCGTCTTGGGAGTTTAAATAGTATACGAGTTGACAATGTCTAAGTTAACAAAAAAATAAAACAGTCGGTACCACCATTTCAGTGACAGCATGCCGTTCATGTATCTTTCTCTCAGCTGGTCAAAATGACCTACTCCATCCATACTACTATTATAAACATCTACTACTTCAGGACATGAAATGCTAATTGTTGATCCATCCTTTAGTTTTCTTCAGATGAACACATCGTTCGGATTATGTGCGGTGGAAAGGAGACAGACTGGTTTGCTATCCTGCCACTTAACAGCAGAAACACCAGATTTGGCGGCAAATGTGGGTTCTCCACGGCTTAGACGAGGTATTTTACTCGACAAAATTTCGGGTAGTCATTTTCTGTTTCCTCTGACAGTACCACAGATATAAAGTCCTTTTTTCTGAGTACTTTCATTAGTCTGAATGTTGTAAAGAAATTATCAAAAACAACAATTCTGTTGGAATAGAAAACAATGTTTACACAATTCCAACACAACTTTTACGCACATCTGACAGTCTTTGAATTCCCCTCCACTGGCATCATATTTACCTGTGTATACTTCAAAATTGGAAATGAAACCCGTATCTGAACTAGCAAGGCACCAAATTTTGTAACCTCTTTTGATGGGTTTCATGAGCATATACTGTTTAGGATTTGATCTACCTTTGAATGCTACCATTGACTCATCAACAGCCAACGAAGTAGAAGGGTGATAAACTTTCAAGCAGTTTTTGTTTAGTCCCGATATAAATGGTCTCATTTTTTACAACTTGTCATAACTTGATTCATGTTTTGCTGGCTGAAACAAACTATCATTCCAGTGAAGGTTCTCTATTATTTTCTTACAACGAATAACTGGCATAACATTGGATATTGCATTTTCATTTAGATACGCGTCTGAGCTCCAGTAACTGGCTCCTTCAGGTAACTGATGAATACCATTGCTATTACCATGCCAAGAAAACCTTTTAGTTGCTGAACTGTGAGGTCTTTCCATTGTGCACTATTCTGTTTCGCATTCAGATTTGTTTGAAAGCAGATCTGCTGCATCATAGAATCGTCAAATAACTTCTCAAAATACACAAATTCATTGTCTTTCAAAGTGAGGTAAATTTAGCCCTTCAAATTGTGTTGCATCATCATCCCAGTCAGAATCTATAGATTCAGCAGTTTTATCATTTTGTTATTAATGCACTTCAGTGTCACTCGCAATGCAGGTGTTTTCAGATGTAATACATCGTCGGTACCTACCTATTCTATAAAAACTATCTGTCCACATTTCTAGTGAGATGCTTCTAGTAGACAGATGACCACAAAATGAAATGTTTTCGTAAACATCATAGTCATCAGCTTCAATTTCTGCATATTCTGGGTTATCTGGCAGTGAAAATAAAAAGTCAGGATTTAGCTGTCTCACGGCTACTGTAATAAAAATGTAGGTAATTGTTGTAAATAACGTGCTGTGTATTATTAGCACAAAAATTTACAGAAAAAACTGCATTTCTTTGAAATATGGGTACTACAATATCGTAACATAAAGGAGCTGTAGGGTCACACGATGGTCACTGGGACACATGCCTCTCACTAACTGTAAATACACTGAAAAAAAAAAAAAACTTCAGAAATAAGATGGGTTTTAGAAGGCGTAGTTACTGTTTGCAAATATCTAAGAAACATAAAATAGTAAAAATGCTTACTTCGGGCATTTTTAGTAGTAAGAAAACGACGAAAACCGTTTCGAGACACAAGAAACAATGGTTACGGCGCGAAAACTCACGCGGCAGTTCATTTAAACAGTCACAGCCTTCTACATAATGAAATTTCCAGTGTCTCGATTTTTTTCCAAGTTCAGAAGGGCTGCCAACAGATGCCAGCACTACGCGGAAGTATGCAACACGCATCCCAGTGTTTTAAATGCTATCCAAAATTAGTGGGACGTACACTATGTGATCAAAGGTATCCGGACGCCCCCAAAAACATACGTTTTTCATATTAGGTGCATTGTGGTGCCACCTACTGCCAGGTACTTCATATCAGCGACGTCAGAATTCTAATAGACATCATCAGAGCGCAGAATGGGGCGCCCCGCGGAACTCACGGACTTCGAACGTGGTCAGGTGATTGGGTGTCACTTGTGTCATACGTCTGAACGCGAGGTTTCCACACCCCTAAACATCCCTAGTGTTATGATGACTTCGAACGAGTCGTCGCCAACGTTGACTGGTGGCCAATGCTAAACAGAAACATATAAATCACAGCAGGTTTGTCAGTAACGTCGATAAGGTGCTAGCTGCATAGTCTGGATCTGCAACGACTAAAATAATTAGAAGTCATTGGTAAAAATAATATACGAGGGCAGTTCAATAAGTAATGCAACACATTTTTTTTCTGAATCAGGGGTTGTTTTATTCAGCATTGAAATACACCAGGTTATTCCCCAATCTTTTAGCTACACAACGCTATTTTTCAACGTAATCTCCATTCAATGCTACGGCCTTACGCCACCTTGAAATGAGGGCCAGTATGCCTGCACGGTACCATTCCACTGGTCGATGTCGGAGCCAACGTCGTACTGCATCAATAACTTCTTCATCATCCGCGTAGTGCCTCCCACGGATTGCGTCCTTCATTGGGCCAAACATATGGAAATCCGACGGTGCGAGATCGGGGCTGTAGGGTGCATGAGGAAGAACAGTCCACTGAAGTGTTGTGAACTCCTCTCGGGTGCGAAGACTTGTGTGAGGTCTTGCGTTGTCATGAAGAAGGAGAAGTTCGTTCAGATTTTTGTGCCTACGAACACGCTGAAGTCGTTTCTTCAATTTCTGAAGAGTAGCACAATACACTTCAGAGTTGATCGTTTGACCATGGGGAAGGACATCGAACGGAATAACCCCGTCAGCGTCCCAGAAGACTGTAACCATGACTTTACCAGCTGAGGGTATGGCTTTAAACTTTTTCTTGGTAGGGGAGTGGGTGTGGCGCCACTCCATTGATTGCCGTTTTGTTTCAGGTTCGAAGTGATGAACCCATGTTTCATCGCCTGTAACAATCTTTGACAAGAAATTGTCACCCTCAGCCACATGACGAGCAAGCAATTCCGCACAGATGGTTCTCCTTTGCTCTTTATGGTGTTCGGTTAGACAACGAGGGACCCAGCGGGAACAAACCTTTGAATATCCCAACTGGTGAACAATTGTGACAGCACTACCAACAGAGATGTCAAGTTGAGCACTGAGTTGTTTGATGGTGATCCGTCGATCATCTCGAACGAGTGTGTTCGCACGCTCCGCCATAGCAGGAGTCTCAGCTGTGCACGGCCGGCCCGCACGCGGGAGATCAGACAGTCTTGCTTGACCTTGCGGCGATGATGACACACGCTTTGCCAAACGACTCACCGTGCTTTTGTCCACTGCCAGATCACCGTAGACATTCTGCAAGCGCCTATCTGAGATGCCCTGGTTTTCCGCCAAAAGAAACTCTACCACTGCCCGTTGTTTGCAACGCACATCCGTTACAGACGCCATTTTAACAGCTCCGTACAGCGCTGCCACCTGTCGGAAGTCAATGAAACTATACGAGACGAAGCGGGAATGTTTGAAAATATTCCACAAGAAATTTCCGGTTTTTTCAACCAAAATTGGCCGAGAAAAAAAATGTGTTGCATTACTTATTGAACTGCCCTCGTATATCGTACTTAACTAGTTGTACAGGATTCTTCTTGACTGCCGCTGCAGTCCGGAACGGCGGGACTGCTACGGTCGCAGGTTCGAATCCTGCCTCGGGCATGGATGTGTGTGATGTCTTTAGGTTAGTTAGGTTTAAGTAGTTCTAAGTTCTAGGGGACTGATGACCTAAGATGTTAAGTCCCATAGTGCTCAGAGCCATTTGAACCATTCTTCTTGACTGCATACATATAATTATAAACAGATAGCTATTGACGCCTTACTTAGGCCATACGTTACTAAACGCCTTGTTAGAGGTTGCTTCCTACCAGCCGAAAGCTATGCTACTTTACTACTTGACGTCCTGAGCAAGAGTGGACGAGAGCTCGTTAGAAACTTGATACAAGCCGCGGAACGGATCCAACAATACTAATACGGACCGCTGTCGATAACTGCAACCCCTAACATGTGTGGTATCGAACGTTGATACCACACCTAGATCCACTGTTTCCGATGTGATAGTGAAGTGGAAACGTGAAGGAACACGTACAGCATAAAAGCTTGCAGGCCGAGCTCGTATGTTGGTCTGACAGAGCCCGCCGACAGTTCAGGAGGATCATAATGTGTAATAGACAGACATGTCTCCAGACCATCACATAGGAATTCCAAACAGCATCAGGATCCACTGCAAGTACTATGACAGTTAGGCGGAAGGTGAGAAAAGTTGGATTTCATGGTTGAGCGGCTGCTCGTAAGCCACACATCACGCCGATAAATGCCAAACGACGCCTCGCTTGGTGTAAGGAGCGGAAACACTGGACGATTGAACAGTGGAAAAACGTTGTTTGGAGTGATGAATCACGGTACACGACGTGGGGATCCAATGGCAGGGTTTGGGTATGACGAATGCCCGGTGAAAGTCATCTGCCAGCGTGAGTAAGCCAACACTAAGATTCGGAGGCGGTGGTGTTACGGTGTGGTCGTGTTCTTCATGGAGGGGGCTTGCACCCCTTGTTGTTTTGCGGTGCATTATCACAGCACAGGCCTACTTTGATGTTTGAAGCATCTTCTTGGTTCCCACTATTGAAGATCAATTCGGGGATGGCGACTGCATCTTTCAACACAGTCGAGCACCTGTTCGTAATGCACGGCCTGTGGCGGAGTGGTTACACGACATTAACATCCCTGTAATGGACTGGCCTGTACAGTCCTGACCTGAATCCTATAGAACACCTTTGGGATCTTTTGGAACGCCAACTTCATGCCAGCCCTCACCGACCGACATCGATACCTCTACTCCTTGCAGCATTCCGTGAATAATGGGCTGCCATTCCCCAACAAACCTTACAACACCTGAAACTTCCTGGCAGATTAAAACTATGTGCCGGACCGAGACTCGAACTCGGGACCTTTGCCTTTCGCGGGCAAGCGTTCTACCAACTGAGCTACCCAAGCACGACTCACGCCCCGTCCTCATAGCTTTACTTCTGCCAGTACGTCGTCTCCCACCTTCCAAACTTTACAGAAGCTCTCCTGCGAACCTTGCAGAACTAGCACTCCTGAAAGAATGGATATTGCGGAGACATGGCTTAGCCACAGCCTATGGGATGTTTCCAGAATGAGATTTTCGCTCTGCAGCGGAGTGTGCGCTGATATGAAACTTCCTGGCAGATTAAAACTGGGTGCCCGCGAAAGGCATAGGTCCCGAGTTCGAGTCTCGGTCCGGCACACAGTTTTAATCTGCCAGGAAGTTTCATTTCAGCGTACACTCCGCTGCAGAGTGAAAATCTCATTCTGGCTTACAACACCTGTTTGAACGTATGCCTGCGAGAGTGGAAGCTGCCACCCAGGCTAAGTGTGGGCCAACACCATACTGAATTCCATCTTACCGATGGAGGGCGCCATGAACTTGTTAGTCATTTTCAGCCAGGTGTCCGGATGCTTTTGATCACATAGTGTATGTGTCCCAACAACCACCTTAGGCTTAACCTGTCTCATCAGCTGATGACAGTTTTTGTGACGGGGACGTGCGTAGTTTGTCATGGAGAGCAGAGCTTCCTTGCGGGCACCAAGGTGAGCTTGTCGGGCAAATTGCGACGCTTGTTGGCGATACAGCAGACCGGTTCCCGCCTGTTATAGCCACGTCTGACCGCCCGGCGCCTCTGCTGACCGCTCCCAGCAGCTGCGCATAGCTCCTACTGCGTTCCCCTTCAAAGTCAACCGGCATTAACTGAGCCGTGTTCACCTGCTGGCTGCTCACTTCGCTTCATGTTGTTTAGGATCATTTCCTAAAGTCACTGCTTCAAGCTCTTCAAGGGTACAGATATTGATCCCATACTGGAACGATCGAATGGACGCCTACGCTCCTTCGCTACGCCGCAGCGGCATCGTTGATGCGGATGTCCCATCGATCTAGATTAGCGCCTGGAGATCGTTTGGCATGAAGTACTGAGCCAGTCGAGCATGAGCAGGACTGTACGGCAGGTCCAGGGTGTTCGTGCTCCGCGCATCGTGCGTCAGAAAGTGAATTAGTTTTCTGATATTACGAAATATTGTCAGTTGAGCCGGAGTACGCATACGGGCGGATCCCCAGTGCCTGCGATTCTCACGATCGCTCATAAGAGTGAAAAATTTTGCTGATAGTCACACCGGAGTTAAAAGCGAACAGTGCACGTATGTGTGTTTATACTATAATACAATACTGGCCATTAAAATTGCTACACCAAGAAGAAATGCAGATGATAAACGCGTATTCATTGGACAAATATATTATACTAGAACTGACATGTGATTACATTTTCACGCCATTTGGGTGCATAGATCCTGAGAAATCAGTACCCAGAACAATCACCTCTGGCCGTAATAACGACCTTGATACGCCTGGGCATTGAGTCAAACAGAGCTTGGATGGCGTGCACAGGTACAGCTGCCCATGCAGCTTCAACACGATACCACAGTTCATCAAGAGATGTGACTGGCGTATTGTGACGAGCCAGTTCCTCGGCCACCACAGACCAGACGTTTTCAATTGGTGAGACATCTGGAGAATGTGCTGGCCAGGGCAGCAGTCGAACATTTTCTGCATCCAGAAAGGCTTCTAGAGGATCTTCAACATGCGGTCGTGCATTATCCTGCTGAAATGTAGGGTTTCGCAGGGAACGAACGAAGCGTAGAGCCACGGGTCGTAACATATCTGAAATGTAATGTCCACTGTTCAAAGTGCCGTCAGTGCGAACAAAAGGCGACCGAGACGTGTAACCAATGGCACCCCATACCATCACGCCGATTTATACGCCAGTATGGCGATGACGAATACACGCTTCCAATGTGCGATCACCGCGATGTCTCCAAACACGGATGCGACCATCATGATGCTGTAAACAGAACATGGATTCATCCGAAAAAATGACGTTTTGCCATTCGTGCACCCAGGTTGCTCGTTGAGTAAACCATCGCAGGCACTCCTGTCTGTGATGCAGCGTCAAGGGTAACCGCAGTCATGGTCTCTGAGCTGATAGTCCATGCTGCTGCAAACGTCGCCCAACAGTTCGTGCAGGTGGTTGTTGTCTTGCAAACGTCTCCGTCTGTTGACTCAGGGATCGAGACGTGGCTGCACGATCCATTACAGCCATGCGGATAAGATGCCTATCATCTCGACTGCTAGTGATACGAGGCCGTTGGGATCCAGCACGGCGTTCCGTATTAACCTCCTGAACCCACCGATTTCATGTTCTGCTAACAGTCGCTGGATCTCGACCAACGCGAGCAGCAATGTCGCGATACGCTAAACCGCAATCGCGATGGGCTACGATCCGACAAGTCGGAAACGTGGTGGTACGCCTTTCTCCTGCTTATACGAGGCATCAAAACAACGTTTCACCAGGCAACGCCGGTCAACCGCTGTTTGTGTATGAGAAATCGGTTGCTAACTTTCCTCATGTCAGTACGTTGTAGGTGTCGCCACCGGCGCCAACCTTGTGTGAAGGCTCTGAAAAGCTAATCATTTTCATATCACAGCATCTTCTTCCTGTCTGTAACACGTCATCTTCGTGGCGTAGCAATTTTAATGGCCAGTAGTGTACAAGAAGCTACATGTGTTCTTTTTGCGCATGATACTAGTATTGTAATCAATCCAAGCATGCACACGGCAAGAGAAGCAATGCTAAAAAATCTTCTTAAATCTATTATTGACAGGTTCTCTGTGATTTTCAAAACGGTGCAACATAATCAGTTCTGTACATCTGGAGATAAGCCATCTACAACAGTTAAGTATAACACATGGCGTGGAAATAATAAGTAAGGTGGAAACTTCAAAAATTTTAGGTTCCGTACTAACGATAATGTAAACTGGAAAAAGCACATTTTGCGACTACCAAAACAATTTAAGTTCAGCAACATTTGCACTTAGAATCATTGCAAATCTTGGGGAAACACAAATCAGTAACTTGACATATTTTTCATATTTTCATTCAATAATGTCATGTAGAGTAACGTTCTGGAGTAACTCATCTTTTAAAAGGGACGTGTTAATAGCTCAACAGTGTGGTATAAGAATAACATGTGGTGTTCGCTCACGATCATCTTGTAGAAATCTGTTTAAGGATTTAGCATTTTAACTACTGCTTCACAATATATTTATCCCCTCACGAAGTTTGTTGTAAATAATCCACCGCAGCTCAAAAAGAAAAGTTACGTACATAATTACAATACCAGAACAAAAATGACATTCATTACTCCTCATTAAGGTTGGCTTTAGCACAAAAAGGGATGCACAATCCCGCAACCAACATCTTGTATCACTTGTTCAGTAACAGAAGATGTCTGACAGGCAGCAAAGCAAAATATGAAAACAAACTGTAACATGGCTCGTTGCACATCATTACAAATATCGTACAACTCGAACATGAGACTAATTGACTTGGTATGAGAATAATGTATTGCTATCTTTTTCATAGAACCACTAACTAACGAGGTGACTCGGTGTTATTTCATGCAGTACGCTGCAGGACCAATCAGTGCCAACACGGCTTTGATAGTATTACCAGGGATGTTTGATTATAGGCACTCTCTTCATGCTGATTTGCAGCCATTAGATATCCCCTGCGATAATGTCCTTTCCTAGATTTTTCCATGCATACGGTCTTGATGAATTCTTTCAGGTTGCTTGTGCATGATTTCTACTGTCAAGTAGCTGCTCAGTCTTTACTTATCGCTTAGGTTCCTAGAATCAGTTTCCTATTGGCCTAGCTATTGCTGCCTAGCCTAACTTCACCTCATTTTCATCACAGCCTTCTTCAGATTGTGCATAGAAAGAACCATTGGAAAAATGGTCCTAACAGAGCAAAAAATAGGCCAATATGCTCCTGTTCATAAGGCTCTGAAAATTCAGGTACGGCCTGCCGCATTCTACCTTCCCCAATACCTTTTCCAGAAAATTTTGGCATCCGCTCACTTTTTAACATGCAGCTCACCTTTCACTCCCTGGCTTTAACTCGTTTACAGCTACTAGTCCATCGCTGTAGTCGGTCATACCCATTCACTCCAACTTGTCCTTCCTCACTCACTCATTCAGCCCTGTCAAAATGAGGCTGGAGACCCGTACTTAGAACTGCTTTATAAGTGAAGCAGCGCTGAGAATTGTTCTGGGTCGACCATTGAGCGTTTACCATCATATCTTCGGAGCAATACCACATTTAATTTGTTCCACTTCCCGCATATCGTGGATTCCGACTGCAGATGCCATTGGTCTGAAGAAGAGAAAATTGTTGACATGGAGTGGAGATTTAAGTGTCAGGAAGTCGTTTCTGAAAGTATTTGTATGGAGTGTAGCCATGTATGGAAGTGAAATGTGGACTATAAATAGTTTCAACAAGAAGATAATAGAAGCTTTCGAAATGTGGTGCTACAGAAGAATGCTGAAGATTAGATGGGTAAATCACATAACTAATGAGGAGGTATTGAACAGAATTGAGGAGAACAGAAATTCGTGGCACAACTTGACTAGAAGAAGGGATCGGTTGGTAGGACATGTTCTGAGGCATCAAGGGTGATGTGTCGACAGAAGTGCCGACACAGTTGTAAGTAGGCTGTTTAGGTTTTTTTATTGGTAACGCCACCTCTGTATGAAAATCACTGGCTGTGCTGTGTGCAGTCTGTGGCTGCTTTGCATTGTTGTAATACTCGCCATTGTAGTGTTGGGCAGCTGGATGTGAACAGCACGTAGCGTTGCGCAGTTGGAGGTGAGCCGCCAGCAGTGGTGGATGTGGGGAGAGAGATGGCGGAGTTTTGTAATTTGTCATGAACTGCTATATATATTATGACTATCAAGGTAAATACATTGTTTGTTCTCTATTATTATCTTTCATTTGCTAACTATCCCTATCAGTAGTTAGTGCCTTCCGTAGTTTGAATCTTTTATTTAGCTGGCAGTAGTGGCGCTCGCTGTATTGCAGTAGATCGAGTAATGAAGATTTTTGTGAGGTAAGTGATTTCTGAAAGGTATAGTTTAATGTTACTCAGGGCCATTCTTTTGCAGGGATCTTTGAAAGTCAGATTGCGTTGTGCTAAAAAAATATTGTGTGTCAGTTTAAGCTCAGTCTTGTATAAATTGTTCATATGGCGACCCTGCCAGGATTCGAACCTGGAATCTTCTGATTTTTATCTTGTAGTTTGTGTAATTACTGTAGATATTGTTTATTGCTAGTGCATAATTGTAGAGAGAATCTCCTTTGTAGTTGCAGTCTTTCATTGTTGTACAGTAAAACAGTTGTGGCATGCATGTAGATTTGCACCAAGTATTTCGCAGCTGCGCTGGCAATTAAGTAGACATTATTTCCATTGCTATGTTATTTTATTTTGCTCTTCAAATTGTGCTTTTCTGTGTTATCGTGTGAAATATTGTGACAATTATGCCGTGTGAAAAACGTAATACTAGGCTCCAAAGTAAACTGAGAAATGACAGTGAAGACGAAAGCAGTGTGTTAGCGCCGCAGAGTAATGAATTAACTAATGTTCAAAGTAGTAATTTGGTAATTGCGCATAGCAAAATGGAGCGGGTTGTAAATAATGGTGTACACAGTGAAACAGTTAGTGAACAGGGAAGCATTATCGATCGATCGGTCGGCAACAGCTCGCCTCAGGAATCCGAAATGACAGGAAACAATCTCGGAAATACTGTAGATTCAGGTTTTGGGTCCTCACCGTTTTCTCAAATACACTCCTGGAAATTGAAATAAGAACACCATGAATTCATTGTCCCAGGAAGGGGAAACTTTATTGACACATTCCTGGGGTCAGATACATCACATGATCACACTGACAGAACCACAGGCACATAGACACAGACAACAGAGCATGCACAATGTCGGCACTAGTACAGTGTATATCCACCTTTCGCAGCAATGCAGGCTGCTATTCTCCCATGGAGACGATCGTAGAGATGCTGGATGTAGTCCTGTGGAATGGCTTGCCATGCCATTTCCACCTGGCGCCTCAGTTGGACCAGCGTTCGTGCTGGACGTGCAGACCGCGTGAGACGACGCTTCATCCAGTCCCAAACATGCTCAATGGGGGACAGATCCGGAGATCTTGCTGGCCAGGGTAGTTGACTTACACCTTCTAGAGCACGTTGGGTGGCACGGGATACATGCGGACGTGCATTGTCCTGTTGGAACAGCAAGTTCCCTTGCCGGTCTAGGAATGGTAGAACGATGGGTTCGATGAAGGTTTGGATGTACCGTGCACTATTCAGTGTCCCCTCGACGGTCACCAGTGGTGTACGGCCAGTGTAGGAGATCGCCCCCCACACCATGATGCCGGGTGTTGGCCCTGTGTGCCTCGGTCGTATGCAGTCCTGATTGTGGCGCTCACCTAAACGGCGCCAAACACGCATACGACCATCATTGGCACCAAGGCAGAAGCGACTCTCATCGCTGAAGACGACACGTCTCCATTCGTCCCTCCATTCACGCCTGTCGCGACACCACTGGCGGCGGGCTGCATGATGTTGGGGCGTGAGCGGAAGACGGCCTAGCGGTGTGCGGGACCATAGCCCAGCTTCATGGAGACGATTGCGAATGGTCCTCGCCGATACCCCAGGAGCAACAGTGTCCCTAATTTGCTGGGAAGTGGCGGTGCGGTCCCCTACGGCACTGCGTAGGATCCTACGGTCTTGGCGTGCATCCGTGCGTCGCTGCGGTCCGGTCCCAGGTCGACGGGCACGTGCACCTTCCGCCGACCACTGGCGACAACATCGATGTACTGTGGAGACGTCACGCCCCACGTGTTGAGCAATTCGGCGGTACGTCCACCCGGCCTCCCGCATGCCCACTATACGCCCTCGCTCAAAGTCCGTCAACTGCACATACGGTTCACGTCCACGCTGTCACGGCATGCTACCAGTGTTAAAGACTGCGATGGAGCTCCGTATGCCACGGCAAACTGGCTGACACTGACGGCGGCGGTGCACAAATGCTGCGCAGCTAGCGCCATTCGACGGCCAACACCGCGGTTCCTGGTGTGTCCGCTGTGCCGTGCGTGTGATCATTGCTTGTACAGCCCTCTCCGGGGCAAGTATGGTGGGTCTGACACACCGGTGTCAATGTGTTCTTTTTTCCATTTCCAGGAGTGTAAGTCAAGACACATTTTCTGCTTGTCAAAATGTGAATGTTGCCGGTGCAACTTCACTGCACTGAGGAACATGTTTCAGACACCAGTGCATTGTTATTACAATTAATGCAACAAATGGGACAACAGCTCAAAAAGTTAGACACAGTGGAACAAAATCTTAAAAAGTTAGACACAATGGAACAAAATCTTCAAAAGTTAGACTCATTGGAACAAACTCTTGAACAAACACGTGAAGATTTAACTACTGAGTTACATAACATTGAATCGAAATGTCAAAAAGTCTGTAATGACGTAAAAACACAAATTTGTGAGCATTTTCAACCTATTTTTTTGCGGCATGAAAATGCATTACAGAATCAAGAAGCAGCCGTAAAAGAACTGCAAACTATTGTTCATGAAAATCATGAGACCTTGCAAGCTAAATTTGACTCAGTTGCATCTACCGATTCGGTTACGCAACTTGCAAAATCTCAGGAAAACTTAAAGGACGCAGTAGATACTCTGAAACGTGGTTCAGAAAAACACACTGAGGAAATAAGTACACTATCGGAGAAAGTAGCCGAACTTTCGGATCAATTCACTAATTTATTTACGAAGGTAGATGATAATCTGAATGACACAAAACCGGCAGTCTTTAATGACACAGAAGAGAGCGAACAAATTAGGAAACTGAAACAAAATCTGAATCAAATTAATACGCAACACCAAAGAGAAATCCGGGAAGTACAAGATCAGCTGACACAGGTAACACAAGAATTACGTATTTCAGAGGACACTCGCGCTCCAACACGGGAAGAGGGACATAGAAATACGGAAAAGCCGCAAAATAATAACACAGGGCATTTCGGAAGTTATGAAAGAAATTGGCAATGTGCACCGAATTTTGAGATGGAACGGCCGACACGACCTAACAATGACCGATATGCGACTCGCCGACATGATGATTTTGACTATAAACTGTTCATTACTACACGTAAATTCAAAACATTTAAGAATTCTGGCAACGACATTCATCCACAAGAATGGCTCCATCAATTCCCTCATTGTTTTCCTCCCAACTGGTCGTTAGAACACAGATTAGAATTTATGTGTGGCTACTTAGAGAATGAACCAGCTGTAAGAATGCGATCGGTCATTCACGATTGCCACAGTGAAGGAGAATTTTACCATGCCTTCCTCTCAGCATATTGCTCTCAAGCCACACAAGATCGAGTAAAACATGGCATCATAATGATGAAACATTTCGAACAATCTGAATTCTCCAGTCTTGTGAAATATTTTGAAGACATGTTGCACAAGAATCAGTACCTGTCAAACCCATACAGCCCCTCAGAACTCATCCGCATTTGCTTAATCAAATTACCTGAACATTTACGACATATTATTTTAGCAGGACGTTGCAAAGAAGACATTGAGGCTTTTCAGGGACTGTTACAAGAACTGGAAATTGACACAACAGTCGCGGGATGCGAAAACAGGAAAACAATCACTACAGGTCACATCCGTCACAATTCCGTGACGACAGAAACAATAACTGGACACGACAGGTCTATTCTTACAACGCAAATCGTGACCGAAATAGACACCACCCGTACTACAACTGTTGGCAGAGTAATAATAATTACAGGGAAAGATCACCTCTCCGCGGTAGTGACTATCACAGAGACAGTCAGAGAAACAGACAATATGGGAACCAAAATAATTATTATCAAGGGAGACAGAATAACTTTAGACGCAACGGTCCAGCGCGCAGTTACGATTCAGGGAGAAATTCTCCACCACGTGACCGACAAACAGGAAACTATGTAAACTACCGACAAAACGACAGACCTGAATTCCATCAGAACTGGCGAGCTTCAAACAGGGCAGGGCTTTCTCGTCAGAGTGAATTTGTAGAAGTTAGGTCTCCTAATCCCAATAACGGCGCGTGCCAACAAAGAGACAGACAATGACTCGCACAGCAGGCAGCCGCGTGCGTCCGCTGGCTGCGAGAAAAATAACATAAGACGCTAGCCTTGAGAAAAATTTTAGCATTCTTTACCGATGTATACAACATGATAATTGCTTTGAAGTTGAAACTCTGTGCACTAGGAAGATTAAAGGTTTACACCACATTTCACATGTAAAACTGTTTATTGAAAGATAATCTGCTTTTTAACTTTGTCTTTGCCATATAACTTTTCACTTTACATTGCTAGTATGCTTTGTCAGACTTAGAATCTGTTAACATACAACAATGTTTGAAGGTAAATATCCAGTCAAGAACCAAAAGAACTTATTTAAACAGAAATTACGAATGCATTGTTATTGTGAACAGACGACACAGTGTTATTGTGTGTGTACATTCTTGCTTGTTAGTTGCACGTTTACGTAATGACTATAAGGCTCACATACTTAGAACATTTACCAGTACTGCTAATGAGATTTTAATGCAACATTTTGGTTTACTTGCAAATACATTATGGATTCAAGGTGCTTTCTGAGAGATACCAGGTGACACAGTGGTTAGTTTGTTTGACAGCTACACGACTATATCACGACACTACTAATGAGTGACAATTTACAATGTTGCTTTTGTGGTGTATCTGTTTTATATCTGCACAGTTTTTCTGAATTCTTCTGGAAAGTAAAACATGTTTTAGTAGTAACTTTTGTGGTACAGCAACAATGAGACAGCCTTTTTCGTGGCACAACAATACGTTACTGTACAGTAATTTCTTCATCACGTCAATAAACATAATAACTACGATATCTATTCGCAAAGCATTTCACTTTTGTTTATGATGAGGTAAGTACATTGACTTCAGCAGAACTTTGCTTACAGAGGACGATAACTACGACACTTCCACAGAATTATCTTACAGCAAGACGCACATTTAGCGCTACAGGACACGCATTTGAGTGATCAATTTTGTACTTAAACCATTTATTTTTCAAGATTTTTGAATTACAAAGAAAGTTTTCTGTGATACATTTCATTCCATTGCTGTAATCTGTAACACTTGAGGATATAATTACATTAATCCTCAGGGGGGTACATGTTTACTTTGTGTACCATGTGTTTGGCAAGCACAAGGAGCCCTAGCTAATATGGTATTTGCTTATACAACTTTACACATCGGTACCATATTTCTCTAACACACAAATTACACAGATATCTGATCATTTAACTGAGAGATAAACATTTTTTTTACTACATCAGTGACACATGTTTACGCAATTACACAGTTGGGTAACTTCACACTTATGAACTTGTATTTTGCTGTACTTTGTGAACTGTTCATATTTTTTTGGAACCATTGTGATACTATGAGAGCTTTGAATGATGTCTTTGGTAAGGGAGCATGATTTTAGAGTACGTTTGAGGTAGATGACACTGTTATATTGATAAGATTTTGTTTCTACACATTTGCAACGCAAATTCTCGACCCGTGAAATTTTGTATATGAGACTGTCACTGTAGCGGAAACTGCTGTCGTAAATATTTCCGTAAGAAAGTTAAGTGACCACCTGCACGTAATGCGTCGTGGGCATCCAGCTGTGTCAGACGCCAGGAGAACAAGTCATTAGTGAGTGCCTTTCAGAGGCAGAGGTAGAAAAAAAAAGGAGGCCCTTATCCTCGCTTTTGACATTCCTTTGTTGAAAGCATCCCAAATACGACACGCTCAAACTTGAAAACATATGATTACACTGTGGAGCTCTTAATTTATGATTTACTGAAATGCCTAATGAATTTTATGTCTATACACCTGATTATGACTACTGTCTTTATAGTTGAGAGATTTTTCACTACCTTATGAAATGCCATATGGCTAATGAATGATGTTTCATGCCTTCCTTGTACATATTTTCATTTTCTTTAATATCTAGTTTTTAGCTGCACTGTAGCATTGGTTAAAATAAAATTTAATAGATGTACTAATATAAACATTTTATGCCTACAGATCCAGTAAATAATTTTATGATCTAATATAAAAAAAAACAAAAAAAAAAAAAACAAAGGAGCATAAAAAGACATTTCCCTTCACAGGAATTGCATACGGAATTTTCTTTTCAACTACTTGGTAAATTTTTGGTAGAATAACTTCTTGTGGTGCACCACTTTAATTACATAGACATTAAGATGTGAATATACATTTCCCTTGTCTGTATTGTTGTCTTTAGTGTACTATTTTTTTTGCTTGAGCTTTGTCATGTTTAGGTACTAGTTATATCATTTGCTGCTGCTGTTTGCCAGGCATAGTGCTACTAAATTTCACTTTGCATTACTCTGTTAAGCCAGTTTACTACTGATTTATTTTTCTTGTTTGCTGCTCATTGCATTATATTAGTTGTAATTTATGCTGCTTGCTTTGACTTTTGTATTTTTTATCATTGCTGTTTGTGTTAATTGTTGTTTTGTGCTGCTGCATTGCCTCGTTCCTTAGTTTAGCATCTGAGCTCAGTACATTTAAGTTAGCTTAAGAGGGGGTAGACTATATAAGAACCTAACTATGGAGAATAGGGAAAGAATGCATTGAGAAGTTATATGAAAACGATTTGGGCCAAAATGAGTGTTGTACAATGAGCCATAATTATTTTGAAAGAAATATGGTTAGAATACAGAAAAGAGGTATAGATAGGATTTTTTGGGAATAATGATGAATGAAGGGAGATCTCCAAGAAGTAAAGAAAGTTTTGTTTGCAAAATACTGCAGTACAACAATCCCTGTCCTTTCCTTTTGTATTATTCCGCTATATGTTTATGTACCCTTGTGTATTTGTCTTTTTCCTGTCTTTATGTGTTTAGCTAATAAGATTTATGTTGTAGAATTTTTCAAATACTATGTTATTTTCTTTGTAAAGATGTTTATACATTATTTATTCTGTTCTGTCTTAATGTTCATGTGTGAAGTTGGTGTTACGAAAGTTATTCTCATCTTTTATGTATGTACTCATGTCATAATTCCTGGAACACTGACGTATATGTTATTTCAATTCTTTTGTAAAGCCTGTACTACAAATGTTAATGATGTATTTTGTACCTTTGTTATTGTATTTTTATGTTATCAAATTGTAATTGTTACCAATTCTTCAAATTAAGTATCATTTCACTGCACACGTTTCTGTTGGCCATAATATATGCACAGTATGTGAGAAGTTGGGACTGTTAGTGTTTGCACGTGTGTTAATAATTCAGCAAGGGACTGGATAACAGCATTGCTGGTTCTAAGGACAATTTCAAAAACTTTGTGAGTGCACAAGTGGTGGTTTATGGACTTGCTATATTGTCCGCAAGACTCTTCGATGGTGATTGTGCACCTGCACAGTCGTAACAGATGGCTGCTGGCGTCTCTACAAGGACTGCAGCGGGTCTGCATCTTTGATGGCCCACCATTACCATTATCTCTACAAGGACTGCAGTGGGTCTGCATCTTTGATGGCCCACCATTACCATTATTTCTACAAGGACTGCAGTGGGTCTGCATCTCTGGTGGCCCACCAATACCGTAATCTCTACCAGGACTACAGTGGGTCTGCTCTGTGATGACCTACCTACCAATATTCTTCAAAACTTCGAATGACTCTGCTGTGGGTTTGCTCTGTTGTGGCCCATTACCTGTCTGCATGTCAAGAGTCAGTACTGTCTTTCCGTTGGAAGGACAACACTACTTCTTCAAGACTGCATGGAAATCCACTACTTCTGTGTGCAATTTCTTTTACTAATGAGACTTTGTGAAAAAAATTGTAATTACTATTATGATGAATGATCAGGACTATCTTTATGGACTGTGAGAAAATGTTAGCTTTTGACCAACATTGTATCAATAAGTGTGTGCATTTGATTTTTTTGTTATTGTAATTATGAAAAATTTTTTTCAAATCTGTATTGGCCACTGCCCAAACCAATTTGTAAAATTTTTTGTGGGGAGCATGGGGCTATGTAAGTAGGCTGTTTAGGTTTTTTTATTGGTAACGCCACCTCTGTATGAAAATCACTGGCTGTGCTGTGTGCAGTCTGTGGCTGCTTTCCATTGTTGTAATACTCGCCATTGTAGTGTTGGGCAGCGGCAGCTGGATGTGAACAGCGCGTAGTGTTGCGCAGTTGGAGGTGAGCCGCCAGCAGTGGTGGATGTGGGGAGAGAGATGGCGGAGTTTTGTAATTTGTCATGAACTGCTATATATATTATGACTATCAAGGTAAATACATTGTTTGTTCTCTATTAATATCTTTCATTTGCTAACTATCCCTATCAGTAGTTAGTGCCTTCCGTAGTTTGAATCTTTTATTTAGCTGGCAGTAGTGGTGCTCGCTGTATTGCAGTAGATCGAGCAATGAAGATTTTTGTGAGGTAAGTGATTTCTGAAAGGTATAGTTTAATGTTACTCAGGGCCATTCTTTTGCAGGGATCTTTGAAAGTCAGATTGCGTTGTGCTAAAAAAATATTGTGTGTCAGTTTAAGCTCAGTCTTGTATAAATTGTTCAAAGGGGACGTTTCACAGTGTTATTTTGATGGACCGCGGCCGATTTAAAGCTACCACCTAGCAAGTGTGGTGTCTGGCGGTGACACCACAAAGGGATCACCAATTTAGTACTGGAGGGCAGTGTAGAGGGTAAAGCTCGTAGAGGGAGACCAAGAGATGAATACACTAAGCAGATTCAGAAGGATGTAGGCTGCAGTAGGTACTGGGAGATGAAGAAGCTTGCAGAGGATAGAGTAGCAAGGAGAGCTGCATCAAACCAGTCTCTGGATTGAAGACCACAACAACAACAAGTCTTGCTGATAACGGACCCTCTCTTAGTGTTTTTAAGCTTGACTCCCGGAACGTGCATGAAATTTAAAATGGCCAGAGAAGACTAACAATATTCTTTACAAACTCCTAGTCCTACACTAATTCAGACATCTTAACAAAGTCTCCATATTCAGAGGTTGTCTTCGAACTCCTTTCCTTCTGTTGAATTACAGAGTTATAGTTTTCAGGCAACTGTATGAGAGCTGTTGAAGTAAAAGAGATGTCTGTCTGTTGTTCTCGGTGCTCTGGCAGCCTGTTCTACACCCATCCGCGCTCGACAAAACGTTTCGTCCGTTCTGTCATCACGTGTAATGACATTGATCAAGGTTAGCTTATCGGTTTCTATCTGTAAGAGTAATGTCCGCGCACAACTGATTGCGTGTGGCTGACTAGCGCCAGTTAAAACAAGTAAGACAGGTATTGGTGCCGTGAATCATAGTTCATGCGGCGAGTTTCAAGGCTATTATTACTCATCCTGTTCGGCGCTTTGTGTCTCGTCGGTACTCGTGACTTAAGAACGGAATCTGAACTTGTTGTTGCAGTCAACCTAGAGACTGGTTTAATCCAGTTCTCCACGCTGGTCATCTTCAACAAACGTTCGTGCCGTAACATTGGCGATAAGTTACAAATGTTTCACCATGGGAAGGGAGAAGAGAAGATGAATATTCTAGACGAGATCGAAATTCTTACTTATTTTGAAAATCAGCCTGGTTCACTAATGAATGAAGAAACGTATATACAAAACGGAAGGTATTTCGATAATTTTTTCGCATTCCGTTTCCAGCTAGTCAAAATAAAAGTAGCAACCCCATTCGTAATTTCTTTGTATGTTTCATCCATTGTCTGAGCGAAACGTTTAAATTTTTAGATAGAGAGAACGCAGCATGTTATCTTGGATGGAGAGTCACTGACATGTATAGAAGTATCTTCCGGTGTACCCCAGGGAAATGTATTGGGTCTTTACCTGTTCATGATGTTAATTAATGATCTTGGAGACAATATTAATAGTGACATCAGACTTTTCGCAGATGATGCAGTTATCTACAACGAAGTACGATCTGAATGAAGCTGTACAAATAGCCAGTCAGACATTGATAAGACTTCAACTGGTGCAATGATTGGCACAGCCTATTTTAAATGTTCAAAAATGTAAAACTGTGCACTCTACTAAACGAAAAAACATAGTACCCTATGAGTATAATATTAGTGACTTACAGTTGGAATCTAAACTCATACAAATGCTTGGGTGTAACACGTAGTACGGACACGAAGTGGAGCGATCACAAAGGCTCAAAAATGTTCAAATGTGTGTGAAATGTCATGGGATTTAACTGCTAAGGTCATCAGTCCCTAAGCTTACACACTACTTAACCTAAATTATCCTAAGGACAAACACACACACCCATTCCCGAGGGAGGACTCGAACCTCCGCCGGGATCAGCCGCACAGTCCATGATTGCAGCGCCTCAGACCGTTCGGCCACACAAGCTCAGTCGTGGGTAGAGCAAGAAGCAAACTTCGGTTTTTACGTGGAATACGAGGGAAATGGAATGTCTAGAAAGGAGATTGCTTACAAATCACTCGTTCGACCCATCCTACTATACTGATCAAGTGTAGATATGGGACCCGTACCAAATGTGGCTACCAGGGGATACTGAACATTAATAGAGACGTACGGTGTGAATGGTCACAGATTTGTTGAGCGGTGGGAGAGTGTCGCAGAGATGATGAAAGAACGGAACTGGTAAACTCTTGAAGATAAACGGCAATTGTACCGAGAAAGTCTACAGACGAATTTTCAAAATTATGACTCTAGGAATATACGAAAACCTCGTGTCCCAAAGTGATCGTGAGGATAACATTATGAGGGTGAGTCAAATGGAAACCTTAAATTTGTAATAACAAATCGAAATTTCGCGCCGTTATCCTGTAAGCTGCTAAGTGTGCTACAAACAGTGTGCAGAATGGCCTCTAGGTGGCAGCTTAGTGCAGACGCACACATACCGTCGCAGTATCAGTATAAAGATGGCTGCCCCACATGCGACTTGCACCAGGGAAGAACAGCGTTCTGTTATTCATTTTTTGCGTAGTGAAGGTGTGACAATTATTGAAATTCATCGACGAATGAAGGTTCAGTACGGTGATGCATGTTTGTCACAGCAGTAAATCTACGAATGGAGTAGGAAGTTCGCAAATCGTGTGGCTTCAGTGGACGATGCTCCTCGTCCAGGTCAGGCACAACGAATGGTGACTCCACAGAACATTGCAGCAGTTGAAGCATAGTGAAGGAAAACCGCCGAGTGACACTGAATGACATTCAGCATGTTTACAGATTAGTCATGGGTCAGCACACCACATTGTGCATGATGTGCTCCAGTTTCACAAAGTGTCTGCAAGATGGGTGCCACAGTAGCTGACTCCTGAAATGAGAGAACGACGTGTCGATGCTTGTGAAGAACTTCTGCGGCGCTTTGAACGAGAAGGTGATGGCTTCCTTGCAAGAATCGTTACTGTGGACGAAACCGGGGTTCACTTTCATCAACCGGAAATGAAGACAGCGAGCAAGGAATGGCGCCATTCCTCATCACCAAAACCAAAGAAGTTTCGAACTGAACCATCAGCAGGGAAGGTTGCGCTGACTCTCTTTTGGGACGAAAAAGGCGTCATTTTGGAGCATTACATGCCTAGAGGGACCACTGTCACCAGATCTCCTAAAAAATCATCTGCGGCCTGCAATCAAATCAGAGTGACGTGGATTGCTATCAGCAAGTGTCCCTTTGCAACATGACAATGCAAGGCCCCACACTGCCCGTACAACAGTTGCAATAATCACAGACCTGCATTTTGAGTGTCTTCCTCATCCACCATACTCACTAGATCTTGCCCCAAGTGATTTCCGTATGTTTGGAGCACTCAAATACGCAATGGGAGGAAAGAAGTTCCGTTCTGATGAAGAGGTACGCCACGCGGTGCATGAGTGGTTGCGCGAACTACCAAAAGAATTTTTTCTAAAGGAATTTATGCACTTTGTAAGCGCTGGAGGACTTGCATTGAGCGTGGGGGAGATTATGTTGAAAAGTGATACAGCTTTGTACCACTTCTGCACAATAAATAATATTTAAAAAAATATTTAAGGTTTTCACTTGATTCATTCTCGTAGTTACAGCACTTTTGTCCCGCTCCCCATACATGAATGGATCGGGAAAAGCCCTAATAACTGGTACAGTGGGACGCACCCCCTGCAGTGCACCTGAAAGTGAATCCCAGAGTATAGATGTAGACATAATTCCCCACTTCCATAAGTTTTTAATGTATACTATTATCTTTCCATTACGTTTTATTTTGGCATCCAGCATTAATACCTAAAATCTTTTGTTTGTTATGAGCTTTATTCTTTGACCAACGTTACATGACTGAACATTTTTCCTGTCTCAAGTGCGCAGAATACCTGTCGGACCATCAAGAGCACCACAGTTTGTAGTTAGTACGTTGACTACAGGGTGTTACAAAAAGGTACGGCCAAACTTCCAGGAAACATTCCTCACACACAAATAAATATGTGGACATGTGTCCGGAAACGCTTAATTTCCATGTTAGAGCTCATTTTAGTTTCCTCAGTATGTACTGTACTTCCTCGATTCACCGCCAGTTGGCCCAATTGAAGGAAGGTAATGTTGACTTCGGTGCTTGTGCTGACATGCGACTCATTGCTCTACAGTACTAGCATCAAGCACATCAGTACGTAGCATCAACAGGTTAGTGTTCATCACGAACGTGGTTTTGCAGTCAGTGCAATGTTTACAAATGCGGACTTGGCAGATACCCATTTGATGTATGGATTAGCACGGGGCAATAGCTGTGGCCCGGTACGTTTGTATCGAGACAGATTTCCAGAACGAAGGTGTCCCGACAGGAAGACGTTCGAAGCAATTGTTCGGCGTCTTAGGGTGCACGGCACATTCCAGCCTATGACTTGCGACTGGGGAAGACCTAGAACGACGAGGACGCCTGCAATGGACGAGGCAATCCTTCGTGCAGTTGACGATAACCCTAATGTCAGCGTCAGAGAAGTTGCTGATGTACAAGGTAACGTTGACCACGTCACTGTATGGAGAGTGCTGCGGGAGTACCAGTTGTTTCCGTACCGTGTACAGCGTGTGCAGGCACTATCAGCAGCTGATTGGCATCCACGGGTACACTTCTGCAAATGGTTCATCCTACAATGTGTCAATTCTCATTTCAGTGCAAATGTTCTCTTTACGGATAAGGCTTCATTCCAACGTGATCAAATTGTAAATTTTCACAATCAACATGTGTGGGCTGACGAGAATCCGCACGCAATTGTGCAATCACATCATCAACACAGATTTTCTGTGAACGTTTGGGCAGGCATTGTTGGTGATGTCTTGGTTGGGCCCCATGTTCTTACACCTACGCTCAATGAAGCACGTTATCATGATTTCATACGGGATACTCTACCTGTGCTGCTAGAACATGTGCCTTTACAAGTACGACACAACATAAGGTTCATGCACGATGGAGCTCCTGCACAATTCAGTCGAAGTGTTCGTACGCTTCTCAACAACAGATTCGGTGACCGATGGATTGGTAGAGGCGGACCAATTCCATGGCCTCCACGCTCTCCTGACCTCAACCCTCTTGACTTTCATTTATGGGGGCATTTGAAAGCTCTTCTCTACGCAAACCCGGTGCCAAATGTAGAGACTCTTCGTGCTCGTATTGTGGACGGCTGTGATACAATACGCCATTCTCCAGGGCTGCATCAACCCATCAGGGACTCCATGCGACGGAGGGTGGATGCATGTATCCTCGCTAACGGAGGACATTTTGAACATTTCCTGTAACAAAGTGTTTGAAGTCACACTGGTACGTTCTGTTGCTGTGTGTTTCCATTCCATGATTAATGTGATTTGAAGAGAAGTAATAAAATGAGCTCTAACATGGAAAGTAAGCGTTTCCGGACACATGTCCACATAACATATTTTCTTTCTTTGTGTGCCAGGAATGTTTCCTGAAAGTTTGGCCGTACCTTTTTGTAACACCCTGTATACTCCAAAACGTCCCTAGTCACTGCTGTACGAAGTTGCAACAGACAGACTGAAATTACGTACCTTCTGAATCCTGTTACTATTGCTGGAGACCATATAATATATCGGATCTCAAATGCCATACCTTTTTCGCTAACATACTGGAAGGACTGTTAATGTCCTTTAGACATAACGTGGCTGAGAACAAGGTGTGAGCGTCGTATTAGACGCCGAAAAAATGCTAACTACAGCAGTTCATGGAGAGTAATCATAAACACTTGTCAGGAACAATCAACGCCAGGCTTAAAAATCCTGTGCGCGGTGTTTTGGGAGAGAGCATGTATTGCTCCTGAAAGAGAGTCTGTAGCTCAATGCACTGTCGACGCCACCTCTTGTTGCACACACTTCATTAATTGCGGTGCGTACTCCAAATCTAGTAAAGCGACTCTGTCAACACTTTGTGCCTGAGTGAGACATCCATCTGTACGGAGCGTACTATTCATTACGTGCCCATTATCCCTAAGGCATTCATACTCATATTTCAAACAGTACTTTGTTTCAGTGAGAATTTCTTAGTAAAAATACAATAATACGCACACAGTACATAATGTACTTTTATTCAGTCCTGGTAAAAAAATGAACGCTTACGAAAGCATTGCAAGATGTGAAACGTCCCCTTAGAAAAATTATACATGACTGTGCTTAAACTGACACACAATATTTTTAGCGCAACGCAATCTGACTTTCAAAAATCCCTACAAAAGAATGGCCCTGACTAACATTAACCTATACCTTTCACAAATCACTTACCTCACAAAAATCTTCGTTACTCGAACTACTGCAATACAGCGAGCGCCACTACTGCCAGCTAAATAAAAGATTCAAACTACGGAAGGCACTAACTACTGATAGGCATAGTTAGCAAATGAAAGATTTTAATAGAGAACAAACAATGTATTTACCTTAATAGTGTTGAAAAATCATAATATACATAGCAGTTCATGACATCCAGGCTTACAAATTTCAAAACTCCGCCATTTCTCTCCCCACATCCACGACCGCTGGCGGCTCACCTCCAACCGCGCAACGCTACGCGCTGTTAACATCCAGCTGCCCAACACTACAATGGCAGACAACAATGCAAACCAGCCACAGACTGCACACAGCACAGCCAGTGATTTTCATACAGAGCGCTACATGGCGTTACCAATGAAGAAAACCTAAACAGCCTACTTACAGATGGAGAACTGCAGTAAAATTTTTTTAATTTGACGTCTTAAATAAACGTTGTTGCTGGAGAAGCATGCTGTCTGTGCTATACATAGTTTGGCCTAGCTATGTATTTTTAAATTTCGTTCACAAAGACTGTTCCAGAATTCTGGTGTTGGTTCTGCGCATATAATTTTTCATTGTAAAACCAATGCTTTGTAGTTTCCTTTTTCTGCTGCTGTTACTGAAGATTTGAGATAACCAGTTTAAAGCTGATTGTGACGATACTAGATATCTGCATTAGCAATAAAGGAGGTAGTTAATATTGCTTCTGTAATAGAAACGGCTAAATACACTGAAGTGGTAAATATGCCCGGATGGCTGCGCGCACTAGCCCGGTAGTTCCGTGACACGGGGAGGCTCTCCGGTCCCGAATCGAATCCGTCTGCAGGGTTAACGATGAGAGCTGATGGGCCAGTCAGCCCATTGTGTGGGCTTTAGGCGATTTCCCACATACTGCTAGGTCGATACCAGTTTGGTAAGCCGGCCACTGTGACCGAGCGTTTCTACGCGCTTCAGTCCGGAACCGCGCTGCTGCTACGGTCGAATCCTGCTTCGGGCATGGATGTGTGTGATGTCCTTAGGTTAGTTAGGTTTAAGTAGTTCTAAGTCTAGGGGATTGATGACCTCAGTGTTAAGTCCTATAGTGCTCAGCCATTTGAACCATTTGAACCAGTTTGGTATTCATGTCCCGTTACACTATCCAGCTCTACCTAAGCGTCAGACCTGAAGATGTAAACACTGCAATCGCTCAGATGAATGATGATCTGTCTTTAATAGTGACATGGGTGAAAAACCTGGGGCTTAAACTAAATGCAAAAAGACGCAAGTAATCTTAATAGCCTATCAGAAATTAATAAGTTCAGATTTCCGCGAACGGCTACCTCCTATTCTGCTCGACGGTACTCCAATACCATATCAGAAAACAGTTAAGAACTTGGGTGTAACTTTGGATGAGCATCTCAACTGGGCGGAGAATACAGTCGCAGTGTGCCGGAAGACGTCTGCTTGTCTCTATGCTCTCGAAAAGTTTCGGAACATATTTCCACAGGACTTGAAACGCCAGCTCGTGCAAGCACTCGTTCTACCGAACCTCCACTATTGTGATGTAATTCAATATGGCATGAGTAGTGAAAACAAAAGACCGCTAGAACTAACCATGAATGCCTGTGTGCGTTACACCTGCAACATTCGCCGATATGATCATGTTAGTGCTTCATATCCGAGCTAGGGTGGCTGCGGCGGGACAAATTGCGTGACTACCACACTTTATGTCTACTTCACCGACTCCATGTCGCGCAAGCACCCCAGTACCTTGCTTCAGAGATTAAAAACCTGTCATGCCATCATAATCGAAACACGAGGTCACTTATTTGGTATCCTGTGCCCATTCACAAAACAAAAACTTTTGCAAACTCCTTTTCAGTTGCCGCTGTCCGCCTCTGGAACAAACTGCCCCTTACCTTGCGCAAAATTCAATTCCCTGCTGCTTTTAAGAAGAAGTTGAAGCATTACCTACTATCATCCTTATAACGTTCTCCTCAAAATGAATGTACAAGGCCAATCCTCTCATCTGTCAAATAGCAAAGCTAGCGTCTCCTATCTTGCTCCTGAGATTCCTTCCTCTTCACCTATCTCTATTAGCCACGCAATCATCTTTTCCTTTATAATTCCTTAATTATGTTTCATCATGTCTCTATTCTTCTCCTCCCTTCACCATCAGTGTCCCTCACACTCCCTGCTGCTAGCACTCGTATCTAAAATCTGTCGCTTTATGTATTTTTCCAGGTGTGCCTTTGTAATTGTTTATTTCACTTTTTGTACTAGATGTAGTTTAACATGCCTACTAAAACATATGAACGTAAAATAAGTAGAATGCCTGGTTAGATGTAAGAGAGGGCCTGATGGCCCTAATCTTGCCAGGTTAAATAAATAAATGAATAAATAAATAAATATTTGGAAAAGGTTCAAACACCTTCACGTGGGATAACTGTATAACACTAAACGCAGAGAGATGGGACACAGAAATTCCGTCACGTAGCGGAATTGTCTATGAGCAGCAGGGCAGTTGCCCCAAAATGGATGCCGCAGGCAAGCTCGCCGTACTTTTCCTGAGGAGAGCTTCAAATAGAAGTGCCAGCGAGACACCCTTGACTTACTAGCACTAGGAAAGCCCAGTATATGCACGACCTCGAAAATGACGCGTGACATGCGTAGCGCACCGCTCGACACAGCGATGAAATCCGGTATCGCTGCTCTTGTCCTTGCTGCGCTTTGTCTGTTACGCAGACGGCCAGTGCAAAGTCAGCCAACATCCCAGTCACGAGCAGGCCCAGCTACCCGATTCCCTGTGTCTGTAGTAGTACCCTCTCTCTAGAACAGCAGCTATCAATATCGCTCGGAAATGTATTATTGGCCTTGGATGCTGTATGTTATCCCTGAAGGGTACTTCAGCCTTTGCTTATGTTATTTCGTATTTCCCTATTTCAGGAACAAATTACTTCTGGGATCACTATGGAGAGTGCGTATCAGACAGTGAGAGACAGTGAGATGTGGTAGAAGAGTCCCTGAAGAAACTGTCTATGTTGTATGGTGCCAGTTGAGCATTTACCATAGCCCTGAGATGCTACGAGATCTGAACCGGGTGATCTATATAGGGAACAGATAACTCCCCATGATTTCATGTTGTTGTTGTTGTTGTTGTTGTTGAGGTCTTCAGTCCTGAGACTGGTTTGATGCAGCCCTCCATGCTACTCTATCCTGCGCAAGCTCCTTCATCTCCCAGTACCTACTGCAACCTACATCCTTCTGAATCTGCTTGGTGTATTCATCTCTTGGTCTCCCTTTACGATTTTTATCTTCCACGCTGCCCTCCAATGCTAAATTGGTGATCCCTTGATGCCTCAGAATAAGCCTTACCAACCGATCCCTTCTTCTAGTCAAGTTGTGCCACAAACTCTTTTCCCCAATTCTATTCTATACCTACTCATTAGTTATGTGATCTACCCAGCTAATCTTCAGCATTCTTCTGTAGCACCACATTTCGAAAGCTTCTATTCTCTTCTTGTCTAAACTATTTAGCGTCCACGTTTCACTTCCATACGTGGCTACACTCCATACAAATATTTCAGAAACGACTTCCTGACACTTAAATCTATACTCGATGTTGACAAATTTCTCTTCTTCAGAAGCATTTTCCTTGCCATTGCCAGTCTACATTTTATATCCTCTCTACTTCGACCATCATCAGTTATTTTGCTCCCCAAATAGCAAAACTCATTTACTACTTTAAGTGTCTCATTTCCCAATCTAGTTCCCTCAGCATCACCCGACTTAATTCGACTACATTCCATTATCCTCCTTTTGCTTTTGTTGATGTTCATCTTATATCCTCCTTTCAAGACGCTATCCATTCCGTTCAACTGCTCGTCCAAGTCCTTTGCTGTCTCTGACAGAATTACAATGTCATCGGCGAACCTGAAAGTTTTTATTTCTTCTCCCTGGATTTTATGACCTACTCCAAATTTTTTCTTTGTTTCCTTTACTGCTTGCTCAATGTACAGATTGAATAACATCGGGGATAGGCTATAGCCCTGTCTCACTCCCTTCCCAACCACTGCTTCCCTTTCATGCCCCTCGACTCTTATAACTGCCATCTGGTTTCTGTACAAATTGTAAATAGCCTTTCGCGACCTGTGTCTTACCCCTGCCACCTTCAGAATTTGAAACAGAGTATTCCATTCAACATTGTCAAAAGCTTTCTCTAAGTCTACAAATGCTAGAAACGAAGGTTTGCCTTTTCTTAATCTAGCTTCTAAGATAAGCCGTAGGATCAGTATGGCCTCACGTATTCCTACATTTCTACGGAATCCAAACTGATCTTCCCTGAGGTCGGCTTCTACCAGTTTTTCCATTCGTCTGTAAAGAATTCGCGTTAGTATTTTGCAGCCGTGACTTATTAAACTGATAGTTCGGTAATTTTCCCATCTGGCAATGCTTTTTTTGGGAAAGATCATGTGAAATGAAAAATCAAAATCGGACAACGGATTGCTAAATATCTGAATTAAACAGGGTTGTCCCAATTAAGCATGAAATATGGGAACCACAACAAAAATAGATATATTAATGAAGGTTTCCATCAAACTACTAATTAAACTAAAGGTCACTGTAACAATCCGATTTATTGCTACATGCGTTAATATGATTCTAGCCACTGAATGACTAGAAAAAGGTAAAAGGGTAGAAAGACCTTAGCACAGGTGGGTGGGTTAGAGATAGAAATGATACCAAAACTGTCCACGAAAATCACCAACGATTGCGGAATAAGTTGGTAGCCAAAAGAAAAGATCGAGAGAAGTACGTACAAGCAACCAGTTCTCTAGCCTAAGTGCATACTGAGTGCAGCTAGATGTCTGTATGATCAGAAAAGCGAAACTTTGGAGTCAAGCAAATAGCTTTGGGCCCTCTCATTACAATGTTTGAGAATGCTGCCCGTGATTTGCAGTCTGCTGATACTCAGTTGCAAAGGATGGCTGCAGTAGTGGATGAGAATTCTAGCCCTCGTCACCTGCAATCAGCTCTAAAGTGAAGACAGTTCCCTCTGGAGTATTAAAGTGAATTCATCTCCCCTGGACATCTAGGATGAAGAGGTGTACTATCATAATCTGAGACGATATGTCTTCCCCTTGTAATGGCTCTTTATTTACGTGACCATTACGGCACTCCAACCCCAGTTCTCGATACCAGTAATATCGAGCTACTTTTCTGCGAAGTAACAGACATATTTTTTTGACAATATTCACATCTGGTTTTATTAATGTATAGGTACTCCGATGTATCGATATATTACAGCTATATGGTTCTTGTGTGTATTCATTTCTGTGAGACTGCCATAATCTTTGACTTACTTGTAACCGTTTTGGCGCGAATGCGCACAAAGCAGTCTTTGTTTCACTTTGCAGAAGTTAAGTTGTTATTTCGCTATGTAAAAGAACAGTCAAGTCTTGTGTTTGGTTGAAGTAGAAATGAAATATATGAAGATTGGTACAAAACTGTTTTCTTGATGATGTGACAATTAAGAAGAAGTATACGTGAATTTACAAGAAGTTTAATAAAAATGTGGATCGTGAGCACCAAGTCAAAAATTATTTCTACCATACCATTGTTACCATCTGGGATTGTTTGATCATTAAGAATTACCTGAAAAACGCATTTGTTAGGTCTTGAAATATTGCTAAAATACAGATCTGGACCTTCTAGCAGTCAAAGTGGAATCACCCTAAAATCAACAAGATGAGCCATAATAACTTCGACGAAATCTACGAGGGAATCCATTCAAGATAAGTGCCAAAATTAAAGACTTTTTTTACAGTGACTCCATTATTTCCATTCTGACGATACCATCCACAGTCAACAACTTTGTTGTTGCCCGATAAATCGAACATATGCTGCGTGAGCTACATTATTAATCTAATTTCTAACCTGCTTTGCAAGTGGTGGTATTGTTAGACCCTCCTCCACAAAATTTAGTTGCTTCTGCCGACGCCAGAATCTTAGTAGTTAACTGCAGTATACTTTCTAAGCTCTGATTAATGAAAAGTTAGTAGCTATTGGAACAGCCTCCCTTTTCCTAAAGAAACTGCTGCGGTCCTGCTCAGTTCTCTCTTAGAGTGGGGCAGTGGACTGAAATTCTCTCCCACTATATGTGTGTTTTTATGTTTCATCCAAGAGACATGGCTGCACGTCTGCAGTCACGAGTCTCCAACACCTACACGAAATTAAATGTCATGAGCCAATCATGGATTTCCTTATAAAGTTGAAACATCTTCACCTGTTGCCTATCCCGACTCCCAGACGGGTTTTTGTTTTCCCTTCACAGATTTTATCCTTTCTAAAAGGAATCCTTTAAACTCCTCCCACACTGAAGGTTTACAACGTGCTACGTACTCTTGGTATGCAACACCCCTAGCGACTGTCGAAAAACAGTCCTCGGTGTACATCTGACTGAATCTTGGCTTTCAGAAGAAGCAACTTGGTTCTGTGCACCACGCCCCCCCCCCCCCCCCCAGACCCTTGCGCGTCCTCACAGCTGGCAAGCCATCCCAAATTCCAGAAGGGACCCGTCATAGTACGATATTAAAGTAAACAGCACTATTTAGATTTCCAATCATTGATGCTAAACTGTTTGCATACATTCGTGCAACATTAATCATTCAAATGGACTGGGTATCTTCATATGAATAGTGATTTATTAATAAGGTTACACAGGGGATTTAGAAAAGCTATACAGAAATAAGGTGAAGAATGTTAATTCGTAAAATTAATCATTGGGACTTCCCAATGTGCGACGCGTACTTGTATACACTGAAATTACATAGTGCGGCCCGAAATTACGTAGTGCGGCCCCTCGCGCCGGAGGCTCGTTTTCTCCCTCGGGTACGGGTGTGTGTCTTATTCTTAGCATAAGTTAGTTGAAGTAGTGTGTAAGTCTAGGGATCGATGACCTCAGCAGTTTGGTCCCATAGGAATTCACCCATCTGAAATTACAGCACTGAGCATTAAAACTGCAACATGGTGAAGGTGGGAAGTAGCAGCTCTCAAAGATATTCTGTGCAAGGGTCTTCATCTCTGCGTAACTACAGCAACCTGTGTCCTTTTACTCTTCTTATTATATGCAAGCATTGCTCTCCTTCCATTCCCTAATTAATTATTCTATCATCCCAATCATCCCTCAGGATGTATTCTATCCTTAGGTATCTTCATTTATTGAAGCTGTACCACAAATTTCTTTTCATTCCAATTCGATTCAGTACCTCCGCACCAGTTACCTGATCTACCGATCTAATCTTTAGCAATCTTCTGAAGCTCCACATTTCAAGGGCTTCTGTTCCACGTTTTTCATACGATGCTATATTGAAACGTCCCCTTAGAAAAATTTATGAATTACTGTGCTGATTAACCTAAAACATTATTTGCTTTTCAAACAGCTGAGCAAAACTGAACGTACTCAAACATTCACTAAAGTGACACACAATACTTTTAGCGCAACGCTATCTGACTCTCAAAAATCCCTACAAAAGAATGGCCCTGACTAACATTAACCTATACGTTTCACAAATCACTTACCTCACAAAAATTTTGGTTACTCGAACTACTGCAATACAGCGAGCGCCACTACTGCCAGCTAAATAAAAGATTCAAACTACGGATGGCACTAACTACTGATAGTCATAGTTAGCAAATGAAAGATTTTAATAGAGAACAAATGATGTATTTACCTTAATAGTCATAATATATATAGCAGTTCATGACATCCAGTATTACAAATTTCAAAACTCTGCCATCTCTCTCTCCACATACACCACTGCTGGCGGCTCACCTCCAACTGCGCAACGCTACGCGCTGTTCACATCCAGCTGCCCAACACTACAATGGCTGACAACAATGCAAACTAGCCACAGACTGCACACAGCACAGCCAGTGAGTTTCATACAGAGCGCTACGTAACGTTGCCAATAAGAAAATATAAACAGCCTACTTACATAGCCCCCATGCTCCCCACAAAAAATTTTACAAATTGTTTTGGGCAGTGGCCAATACAGATTTGAAAAAATTTTTCATAGTTACGATAACAAAGATATCAAATGCACACAATTATTGATACAATGTCGGTCATAAGCTAAAATTTTCTAACAGTCCATAAAGACAGCCGTGATCATCCATCACAGTAAAATTGCAGTGTTTTTTTTTTCTCAAAGTCTGAGCAGTAAAAGAGAATGCACACAGAAGTAGTGGATTTCCATGCAATCTTGAAGAAGTAGTGTTGTCCTTCCAACAGAAAGACAGTGCTGACTCTTAACATGCAGACGGGTATTGGTCCACAACAGAGCAAACCCACAGCAGAGTCAGTCGAAATTTTGAAGAGTATTGGTAGGTAGGTCATCACAGAGCAGACCCACTGTAATCATGGTAGAGATTATGGTGCTGGTGGGCCACCAGAGGTGCAGACCCACTGCAGTCCTTGTAGAAATAATAGTATTGGTGGGTTATCAAAGATGCAGACCCACTGTAGTCCTTCTAGAAATAATAGTATTGGTGGATCATCAAAGATGCAGACCCGCTGTAGTCCTTGTAGAGACAGCCAGCAGCCATCTGTTGCGACTGTGCAGGTGCACAATCACCATCAAAGAGTCTTGTGGACAATATAGCAAGTCCATAAACCACCACTTGTGCACTCACAAAGTTTTTGGAATTGTCCTTAGAACCAGCAATGCTGTTATCCAGTCCCTTGCTGAATTATTAACACACGTCCAAACACTATGAGTCCCTACTTCTCACATATTGTTCGTGTACTAGGACCAACAGAAACGTGTGCAGTGAAATGTCACTTACAAGTTACTTAATTTGATGAACTGGTACCAATTACAATTTTATAACGTAAGAATACAATAACAAAGGTACAAAATACATCATTAAAACATAGTAATACAGATAACATTTGTAGTAATACAGGCTTTACAAAAGAATCGAAATAACATATACATCAGTGTTACAGGAATTATAAGTACCTACATAAAAGATCAGAATAACTTTTGAAACATCAACTACACACATGAGCAACAAAACAGAACAGATAAATAATGTCTAAACATCTTTACAAAGTAAATAACATATTATTAATACAAGTTATATTTGAGGATAACAGTATTCCTCATCATAGTGAATGTAGCTGAGTATTTGGAAAATTCTACAATGTAAATCGTATCAGATAAACACATAAAGACAGGATGAACACAAATACACAAGGGTACACAAACATATAGCGGAATAATACAAAAGGAAAGGACAGGGTTTGTTTTACTGCAGTATTTTGTAAACAAAACTTTCTTCTTGGAGATCTCGCTTCATTCATAATTATTCCCAAAAATCCTATCTATACCTGCTTTCTGTATTCTATTCATATTTCTTTCAAAATAATTATTTCTCAGTGTACAATACTCATTTTGGCCCAAATCTTTTTCATATAACTTCTCAATGCATTCTTTCCCTATTGTCCATAGTCAGTTTCTTATATAGTCTACCCCCTCTTAAGCAAACTTAAATCTACTGAGCTCAGATGCATAAAATAATGGACAAGGCAATGTAGCAGCACAAAACAATTAATACAAACAGCAATGACAAAAAAAATGGAAATTGGCGAAGCAAGCAACATTATAGAAATTAGCAAAGCAATTGCAATATTACAACTAATATAAGGCAATGTGCAGCAAACAATAAAAATGAATCAGTAGTAAAACTGGCTTAAGAGAGTAACACAAAGTCAAATTCAGTAACATTATGCCTGGCAAAGAGCAGCAGCAAATGCAATAACTTATATCTAAACATGACAAAGCTCAAGCAGAAAAAATATTACAGTAAAGATGGCCATGTCTAATACCTATGTCACATCTTAGTGTCTATGTAATTTAAGTGGTGCACCACAACAACTTAATGTAAAAAAAATATTACCATGAACTTGAAAAGAAAATTATGTATGCAGTTACTGTTACTAGTCCCTTCTTATTGTTCTTTCCTTTCCAAGTGCTCCTTTTTTGAAGAATGTGGATCACAAAATTATTATGTAATAGATCTGTTGACAGAAAGTGTTCACATTAGCAAATGCATTTTATTTTATTTTATAAAACCAATGCTGCAACACAGCTGGAAACTAGATATCAGATGAAATAAGCAACTATGAAAAGCAAAGCATAAAAATATCATTCAATAGTCATGTGACATTTCGTAAGTTAGTAGAAATTCTCTCAACTCTCGTAGAAAGACGCTTGTCATAATCAGGTGTGCAGATGTAAGTATCTTTCCAAGTAATGAGCGTGTCGTACTTGCGATGCTTTCTCTAAAGAAATGTCAATGGCGAGGATAATGGCATCTTTTTTTCTCCACCTAATGGCTTTCTTTTGTCAGATGACTACCTCTCAGCTAGGTGCTCAAAACGCATTACGTCAAGGTCACTTACCTTTCTTACTGAAATATTTACGACAGCAGTTTCTGCTTCAGTGGCAGTCTCATATAAAAAAATTCCACAGGTTGAGAATTTGTGTTACAAATGTGTAGAAACAAAATCCTATTCATATAACAGAATCCAAAAAATTTTCGTCGGCATTGTAATACATTCACGCATTTACATACATTTCATATTTCTTAAAGTGAGATTCTTGGTTTCCAACAACCTTTTTCACAAACCAGAGTCCCTAACCACTACTCATTATTCCTTACCTTTTTACACATATACATACATATTCGTCGACACTTCTTCAATATTTTGTCATAACAGATACGTAGCATAATCAAATAACTTATATAGCATCAGCTTATTAATCATAAACATACCTCAGCAGCATAATACACATCGTTGTCGTAATAATAACATCATAACACCTCAGTCAAACCTCAAAAACGTCGTAGCTTTCTGCAATAATTTCAAAACCTAAAGAAAATTCTCTGCTCATTTCAATAGTGTCATCTACCTCAAACGTACTTTAAAAATCGTGATCCCATACCAAATATATCATTCAAAGCTCTCATAATATCACAATGGGTCCGAAAAAATATGAACAGTTCACAAAGTACAGACAAGATACAATTTCGTAAGTGTGAAGTTACCCAACTGTGTAATTGCTTAAACATGTGTCACTGATGAAGTAAAAAAAAGTTTATCTCTCAGTTAAATGATCAGATAACTGTGTAATTTATGTGTTAGAGAAATATGGTACCGAAGTGTAAAGTTGTATAAGCAAATACCATATTAGTTAGGGCTCCTTGTGCTTGCCAAACACATGGTACACAAAGTAGGCGTGTACACCCTGAGGATTAATGTAATTATACCCTCAGGTGTTACAGATTATTGCAATGGAATGAAATGTATCACAGAAAAACTTTTTATCATTGTACTTCAAATATCTTTAAAAATAAATGTATTAAGTACAAAATTAATCACTCAAATACGTGTACTGTAGCGCTAAACTGTGCGTCTTGTTGTAAGATAATCTCTGTGGAAGTCTCGTAGTTATCGTCCTCTGAAAGCTAAGTTCTGCAGAAGTCAATGTACTTACCTCATGATAAAGAAAAGTGAAATGCTTTGCGTATAGATATCGTAGTTATTACGTACTTTACCGTGATCAAGAAAGTACTATAATGTAACGTATTGTTGTGCTACGGAAAAGGCTGTCTCACTGTAGCTATACCACAAAAGTTACTACTAAAACATGTTTTCCTTTCCAGAAGACTTCAGAAAAACTGTGCAGATATAAAACAGAAACACCGCACAAGCAACAATGTAAATTGTGTCACATATTAGTAGTGTCGTGATATAATCGTGTATCTATCAAAGAAACGAAATACTAAGTCATCTTTAATCTCACAGAAAGTACTTCAAATAAAGAATGTCTTTTCAACTTAACCAAAATGTTGCATTAAAATCTCATTAGCAGTATATGTTCTAAGTATGTAAGCCTGATAGTCGTTACGTAATCGTGCAATTAACAAGCAAGAATGTACAAATAACAACACTGTGACGTCTGTTCACCATAACAATGAATTCGTAATTTCTGTTTAAAAATGTTCCCTAGGTTCTAGACTGGATAGTTAACTTCAAAACATTGTCGCATGTTAACAGTTTCTCAGTGTGACAAGTTGTACTAATCCGTGAAGTGAAAGTTTTATGGCAAAGACTAAGTTAAAAAACAGATTATCTTTCAATAAACGGTTTTACATGAGAAATGTGGTGGAAAACTTTACTCTTCCTAGTACGCAGAGTTTCAACTTCAACGCAATTATCGTGCGGTATACGTCGGTAAAGAATACTGGAATTTTTCTCAAGGTCAGCGCCTATGTTATTTTTCTCTGAGTCAGCGGGCGCACGCGGCTGCCTGCGGTGCGAGTCGTTGTCTGTCTCTTTGTTGGCGCACGCCGTTATTGGGATTAGGAGACCGAACTTCTACAAATTCACCTTGCCGAGAGGGCCCTGCCCTCTTTGAATCCCGCCAGTTCTGATGAAATTCAGGTCTGTCGTTATGATTATATCGTCTGTCGTCATGTCGGTAGATTCCATAGTTTCTTTCTTGTCGGTCACGAGGTGGAGAATTTGTCCCTGAATCGTAACTGCGCGCTGGACCGTTGCGTCTATTCTGTCTCCTCTGATAATCATTATTTTGGTTCCCATATTGTCTGTTTCTCTTATTGTCTCTGTGATAGTCACTACCACAGAGAGGTGATCTTTCCCTGTAATTATTACTACTATGCCAACGGTTGTCATACGGGTGGTGTCTGTTTTGGTCACGATTTGTGTTGTGAGAATAGCCTTGTCGTGTCCAGTTATTATTTCTTTCATCGCAGAATTGTGACGGATGTGACCTGTAATTGTTGTGCTCCTGTTTTCGCGTTCCGCGATTGCCAGTGTCAATTTCTAATTCTTGTAAGAGTCCCTGAAAAGCTTCAATGTCGTCTTTGCAACGTCCTGGCAAAATAATATGTCGTAAATGTTCAGGCAATTTGATTAAGCAAATGCGGATGAGTTCTGAGGGGCTGTATGGGTTTGACAGGTACTGATTCTTGTGCAACATGTCTTCAAAATATTTCACAAGACTGGAAAATTCAGATTGTTCGAAATGTTTCATCATTATGATGCTATGTTTTACTCGGTCTTGTGTAGTTTGAGACGAATATGCTGAGAGGAAGGCATGGTAAAATTCTCCTTCACTGTGACAATCGTGAATGACCGATCGCATTCTTACAGCTGGTTCATTCTCTAAGTAGCCACACATAAATTCTAATCTGTGCTGCAATGACCAGTTGGGAGGAAAACAATGAGAGAATTGATGAAGCCATGCTCGTAGATGAATGTCGTTGCCAGAATTCTTAAATGTTTTGAATTTACGTGTAGTAATGAACAGCTTATAGTCAAAATCATCATGTTGGCGAGTCACATATCGGTCATTGTCATGTCGTTTCGGCGGTTCCATTTCAAAATTCGGTGCACCTTGTCAATTTCTTTCATAATTTCCGAAATGCGCTGTGTTATTATTTTGTGGCTGTTCCGTATGTCTATGTCCCTCTTCCCGTATTGGGGCGCGAGTGTCCTCTGAAATACGTAATTCTTGTATTACCTGTGTCAGCTGATCTTGTACTTCCCGGATTTCTCTTTGGTGTTGCGTATTAATTTCATTCTGATTTTGTTTGAATTTCCTAATTTTTCGCACTCTTCTGTGTCATTAAAGACTACCGGTTTTGTGTCATTCAGATTATCATCTACCTTCGTAGATAAATTATTTAGCTGATCCGAAAGTTCAACTACTTTCTCTGATAATGAACTAATTTCCTCCATGTGTCTTTCTGAACCAATTTTCAGAGTATCTACTGTGTTCTTTAAGTTTTCCTGAGTTTTTGCAAGTTGCATAACCGAATCGGTAGATGCAACTGAGTCAATTTTAGCTTGCAAGGTCTCATGATTTTCATGAACAACAGTTTGCAGTTCTTTTACGGCTGCTTCGTGATACTGTAATGCATTTTCATGCCGCGAAAAAATACGTTGAAAATGCTCACAAATTTGTGTTTTTACGTCATTACAGACTTTTTGACATTTCGATTCAATGTTTTGTAACTGAGTAGTTAAATCTTCACGTGTTTGTTGAAGCGTATGTTCCACTGAGTCTAAATTTTGAAGCTTTTGTTCCATTGTGTCTAACTTTTGAAGCTTTTGCTGTGTTTGTCTCTGATTTTGTTCCATTTGTTGCATTAATTGCAATAATAATGTATTAGTGTCTGGAATCTGTTCCTCTATGCTTTTCGGCAGTGCATTTGAACCGGCAATAATCGCATTTTGACAAGCAGAAAATGTGTCTTGACTTATTTGAGAAAACGGTGAGGGCGCAAAACCTGAATCTGCAGTATTTGCAAGATTGTGTCCTGTCATTTCGGATTTCTGAGGCGAGCTGTTGCCGATCGATCGATCGATAATGCTTCCCTGTTCACTAATTGTTTCACTGCCTACACCATTATTTGCAGCCCGCTCCATATCCCTATGCACAATTACCAAATTACTATGTTGAACATTAGTTAATTCATTACACGGTGGCACTAACACACTGCTTTCGTCTTCACTGTCATTTCTCAGTTTACTTTGGAGCCTAGTATTACGTTTTTCACACGGCATAATTGTCACAATATTTCACACGATAACACAGAAAAGCACAATTTGAAGAGCAAAAATAAGAAAACACATTAACATAGCACTGAAAATAATATCTAGTTAATCGCAAGCGCAGCTGCGAAATACTTTGTGCAAATCTACATGCATGCCACAACAGTTTTACTGTACAACAATGAAAGACTGCAACTGCAAAGGAGATTCTCTCTACAATTACGCGCTAGCAATAAACAAAAGCTACACTAATTACACAAACTACAAGAACAAATCAGGAGATTCCAGTGAGGTATCCTCGGCTAAGGGTCGACATATGAAACGTCCCCTTAGAAAAATTTGTGAATTACTGTGCTGATTAACCTAAAACATTATTTGCTTTTCAAACAGCTGAGCAAAACTGAACGTACTCAAACATTCACTAAAGTGACACTCAATGCTTTTAGCTCAACGCTATCTGACTCTCAAAAATCCCTACAAAAGAATGGCCCTAACTAACATTAACCTATACGTTTCACAAACCACATACCTCACAAAAATTTTGGTTACTCGAACTACTGCAATACAGCGAGCGCCACTACTGCCAGCTAAATAAAAGATTCAAACTACGGAAGGCACTAACTACTGATAGTCATAGTTAGCAAATGAAAGATTTTAATAGAGAACAAATGATGTATTTACCTTAATAGTTATAATATGTATAGCAGTTCACGACATCCAGTCTTACAAATTTCAAAACTCCGCCATCTCTCTCCCCACATCCACCACTGCTGGCGACTCACCTCCAACTGCGCAACGCTACATCTACATCTACATCTATACTCCGCGAGCCACCTTACGGTGTGTGGCGGAGGGTACTTATTGTACCACTATCTGATCCCCCCTTCCCTGTTCCATTCACGAATTGTGCGTGGGAAGAACGACTGCTTGTAAGTCTCCGTATTTGCTCTAATTTCTCGGATCTTTTCGTTGTGATCATTACGCGAGATATATGTGGGCGGTAGTAATATGTTGCCCATCTCTTCCCGGAATGTGCTCTCTCGTAATTTCGATAATAAACCTCTCCGTATTGCGTAACGCCTTTCTTGAAGTGTCCGCCACTGGAGCTTGTTCAGCATCTCCGTAACGCTCTCGCGCTGACTAAATGTCCCCATGACGAATCGCGCTGCTTTTCGCTGGATCATGTCTATCTCTTCTATTAATCCAACCTGGTAAGGGTCCCATACTGATGAGCAATACTCAAGAATCGGACGAACAAGCGTTTTGAAAGCTACTTTTTTCGTCGATGAGTCACATTTTCTTAGAATTCTTCCTATGAATCTCAACCTGGCGCCTGCTTTTCCCACTATTTGTTTTATGTGATCATTCCACTTCAGATCGCTCCGGATAGTAACTCCTAAGTATTTTACGGTCGTTACCGCTTCCAATGATTTACCACCTATGGCATAATCGTACTGGAATGGATTTCTGCCCCTATGTATGCGCATTATATTACATTTATCTACGTTTAGGGAAAGCTGCCAGCTGTCGCACCATGCATTAATCCTCTGCAGGTCCTCCTGGAGTACGTACGGGTCTTCTGATGTTGCTACTTTCTTGTAGACAACCGTGTCATCTGCAAATAGCCTCACGGAGCTACCGATGTTGTCAACTAAGTCATTTATGTATATTGTAAACAATAAAGGTCCTATCACGCTTCCCTGCGGTACTCCCGAAATTACCTCTACATCTGCAGATTTTGAACCGTTAAGAATGACATGTTGTGTTCTTTCTTCTAGGAAATCCTGAATCCAATCACAAACCTGGTCCGATATTCCGTAAGCTCGTATTTTTTTCACTAAACGTAAGTGCGGAACCGTATCAAATGCCTTCCTGAAGTCCAGGAATACGGCATCAATCTGCTCGCCAGTGTCTACGGCACTGTGAATTTCTTGGGCAAATAGGGCGAGCTGAGTTTCACATGATCTCTGTTTGCGGAATCCAGGTTGGTTACGATGAAGGAGATTTGTATTATCTAAGAACGTCATAATACGAGAACACAAAACATGTTCCATTATTCTACAACAGATTGACGTAAGCGAAATAGGCCTATAATTATTCGCATCTGATTTATGACCCTTCTTGAAAATGGGAACGACCTGCGCTTTCTTCCAGTCGCTAGGTACTTTACGTTCTTCCAGCGATCTACGATAAATTGCTGATAGAAAGGGGGCAAGTTCTTTAGCATAATCACTGTAGAATCTTAAGGGTATCTCGTCTGGTCCGGATGCTTTTCCGCTACTAAGTGATAGCAGTTGTTTTTCAATTCCGATATCGTTTATTTCAATATTTTCCATTTTGGCGTCCGTGCGACGGCTGAAGTCAGGGACCGTGTTACGATTTTCCGCAGTGAAACAGTTTCGGAACACTGAATTCAGTATTTCTGCCTTTCTTCGGTCGTCCTCTGTTTCGGTGCCATTGTGGTCAACGAGTGACTGAATAGGGGATTTAGATCCGCTTACCGATTTTACATATGACCAAAACTTTTTAGGGTTCTTGTTTAGATTGTTTGCCAATGTTTTATGTTCGAATTCGTTGAATGCTTCTCTCATTGCTCTCTTTACGCTCTTTTTCGCTTCGTTCAGCTTTTCCTTATCAGCTATGATTCGACTACTCTTAAACCTATGATGAAGCTTTCTTTGTTTCCGTAGTACCTTTCGTGCATGATTGTTATACCACGGTGGATCTTTCCCCTCGCTTTGGTCCTTAGTCGGTACGAACTTATCTAAGGCGTACTGGACGATGTTTCTGAATTTTTTCCATTTTTGTTCCACATCCTCTTCCTCAGAAATGAACGTTTGATGGTGGTCACTCAGATATTCTGCGATTTGTGCCCTATCACTCTTGTTAAGCAAATATATTTTCCTTCCTTTCTTGGCATTTCTTATTACACTTGTAGTCATTGATGCAACCACTGACTTATGATCACTGATACCCTCTTCTACATTCACGGAGTCGAAAAGTTCCGGTCTATTTGTTGCTATGAGGTCTAAAACGTTAGCTTCACGAGTTGGTTCTCTAACTATCTGCTCGAAGTAATTCTCGGACAAGGCAGTCAGGATAATGTCACAAGAGTCTCTGTCCCTGGCTCCAGTTCTGATTGTGTGACTATCCCATTCTATACCTGGTAGATTGAAGTCTCCCCCTATTACAATAGTATGATCACGAAACTTCTTCACGACGTTCTGCAGGTTCTCTCTGAGGCGCTCAACTACTACGGTTGCTGATGCAGGTGGTCTATAGAAGCATCCGACTATCATATCTGACCCACCTTTGATACTTAACTTAACCCAGATTATTTCACATTCGCATTCGCTAATAACTTCACTGGATATTATTGAATTCTTTACTGCTATAAATACTCCTCCACCATTGGCGTTTATCCTATCCTTGCGGTATATATTCCATTCTGTGTCTAGGATTTCGTTACTGTTCACTTCCGGTTTTAACCAACTTTCCGTTCCTAATACTATATGCGCACTATTTCCTTCAATAAGAGATACTAATTCAGGAACCTTGCCCTGGATACTCCTGCAGTTTACCAATATTACGTTAACTTTTCCTGTTTTTGGTCTCTGAGGACGGACGTTCTTTATCAACGATGATAATGTCCTCTCTGGTAAGCCGTCAGGTATTTTATCGTTTCGCCCAAGGGGGGGTCCCTCTAACCTAAAAAACCCCCGTGTGCACGCCACACGTACTCTGCTACCCTAGTAGCTGCTTCCGGTGTGTAGTGCGCTGTTCACATCCAGCTGCCCAACACTACAATGGCAGACAACAATGCAAACTAGCCACAGACTGCACACAGCACAGCCAGTGATTTTCATACAGAGCGCTACGTAACGTTGCCAATAAGAAATCATAAACAGCCTACTTACAATATCAAGACAAATACCTTCAGAAAATAGTCTGTAACACTTAAATTTACATTCACCTAGAGACCAGCCCCAGCTTCGCATGGGTATCACTAAGTATCTACAGGCAGACAGCTTGTCTGTTGTTGTGGTAATAAAATATAAATGCCAACATTCTTCTTCAATCAGTTAATCTATTAGTGAAAACCGTATCAAAATCCCTACAACAGTTCCTGAGTTTAGCCTTCCCATACAAACAGAAATATTCAGAGGGGGAGATTAATTTAGTAATGGGTACTGATGTATTGGCATTAACAGGATCATTATACTTGAGTACACGAATGATTAGGATTTCGGGGCAACTACACAAAGCAGAGTAGGATTAACGCCCTCTACATTCTCTATGTAAGGAACGGTTACGCAGCTGGCATCGCACTGTGAATGTTCTTTGCTTGTACACTCAAGCGCCAAAGAATCTGGTATAGCCATGCGTATTTAAATATAGAGATACGTAAACAGGCACAATACGGCGCTGCTATCGGCAACGCCTTTATAAGAGAACAATATCTGTTAGATTGGTCACTGGTGCTAGAATGACAGGTTATCAAGATTCAAGTGAGTCGGAACGTGGTGCTCGCGAACGATGGTACATGGCATCTTCGAGGTAGCGATGAAGTGGGGATTTTCCCGTGGACCATTTCACGAGTGTACCGTGAATATCAGGAATCCGGTAAAACATCAAATATGCGACATCGCTGTGGCCGGAAGTGATCCTGCAAGAACGGGACCAACGGCGACTGAAGAGAATCGTTCAGCGTGACAGAAGTGCGACCCTTCCGCAAACTGCTGCAGATTTCAATGCTGGGCCGTCAGCAATTGTCATCCAACGAAACTTCATCGATGGGGGCTTTCGGAGCCGAATGTCCACACGTGTACACTTGATGACTGCACGACACAAAGCTTTACGCCTCGCCTGGGCCCGTCAAAACCGACATTGGACTACTGACGACTGGAAACATGTTACCTGCTCGGACAAGTCTCGTTTCAAAGCCAGCCGATGTGGCCGAGTGGTTCTAGGAGCTTCAGTCCGGAACCGCACTGCTGCTACGGTCGCAGTTTCGAATCCTGCCTCGGGCATGGATGTGTGTGATGTCCTTAGATTAGTTAGGTTTAAGTAGTTCTAAGTCTAGGGGACTGAAGACCTCAGATGTTAAGTCCCATAGTGCTCAGAGCCATTTGAATCTCGTTTCAAACTGTATTGAGCGGATGGACGTGTACGGATATGGAGACAAACATCATGAATCAATGGGTCCTGCATGTCAGCAGGAGACTGTTCAAGCTGGTAGTGACTCCGTAATGGAGTGGGGCGTGTGCAGTATGGGATCCCTGGTACGTCTAGATACGGCTCTGACAGGTGACACGTACATAAGCATCCTGTCTGATGACCTGCACGCATTCGTGTCCATTGTACATTCCGAAGGACTTGGTCAATTACAGCAGGACAATGCCACACACCATATGTCCAGAATTGCTACAGACTGGCTCCAGGAAGACTCTTCTGTGTATAATCAGTTCCGCTGGCCCCAGGTATGAACATTATTGAGTGTATCTGGGATGCCTTGCAACATGCTGTTCGGAAGAGATCTCTATCCCTCGTACTCTTGCGGATTTATGGACAACCCTGCAGGATACAAGGTGTCCATTCCCTCCAGCACCACTTTAGACATTAGTTGAGTCTATGCCACGTTGTGCTGCCGCACTTCCGCGTGCTCGCGGGGGCGCTACACGATACTGGGCAGGTGTACCAGTTTCTTTGGCTTTCAGTGTAAAAAGGCCGTGTTGTGCCACATTTAAGGAGGATAGCGGTATATAACGAGTCCGCACCATCAGGATCATAGCTCATGGTAATGTAAGTAGGCTGTTTAGGTTTTTATGTTGGTAACGCCACGTAGCACTCTGCATGAAAATCACTGAATGTGCTGTGTGCAGTCTGTGGCTGGTTTGCATTGCTGGAATATTTGCTATTGTAGTGTTGGCAGTTGTATGTGAACAGCGCGTAGCGTTGCTCAGTTGGAGGTGAGCCGCCAGCAGTGGTAGATGTGGGGAGAGAGATGGTAGAGTTTTGAGAGCGGACGATCTGGACGTGTGTCCATCAGAAAAACGAAATTTGTAAGACTGGATGTCATGAAGTGATATATATGTTATGACTTTTGAACACTATTAAGGTAAAAACATTGTTTGTTCTCTATCAAAACCTTTCATTTGCTAACTATGCCTATCAGTAGTTAGTGCCTTCAGTAGTCAGAATCTTTTATTTAGCTGGCAGTGTTGGCGCACGCTGTATTGCAGTAGTTCGAGTAACGAAGATTTTTGTGAGGCTAGTGATTCATGAAAGGTATAGGTTATTGTTGGTCACGGCCATTCTTTTGTAGGGATTATTGAAAGTCAGATTGCATTGCGCTAAAAATATTGTGTGACAGTTTAGTGATGATCAGAATAAGTAAAGAGAGAAATGTCTGAGTACGTTCAGTTTTGCTCAGCTGTTTGAAAATCAAATAGCGTAAGAAGTTTACCAACACTGTCATTCTCAATTTTTCTAAGGGGATGTTTCAGTAATTGCATATGTCGTTCCGAGATGATATTGCTCCCATTGTCATAACACAGTCGTGCGAATAAGAAACGACGAGTTCAGGAGGTCGCATATTCGTCTTACTATGCTGAGAGTGTATAACAAAATTTGGTTATTTGGTAGACTTCCTGAGTTGTAATGGCAGCTCGAGAACTCTGCCAGAGTGCACACCCATTGTAGTCTCAGCCTGCACCATCTGAGGAGCTGGCCACAGTATCTCAGGCGCGACATCTAATGTGACTCGGCGAGGAACCCGAGTGCGTGGAGCAAGATGGTCGTTCGAGAATGAGGTTTTCACTCTGCAGCGGAATGTGTGCTGATATGAAACTTCCTGGCAGATTGAAACTGTGTGCCAGACCGAGACTCGAACTCGGGACCTTTGCCTTTCGCGGGCAAGTGCTCTACCAACTGAGCTACCGAAGCACGACTCACGTCCGGTACCCACAGCTTTACTTCTGCCAGTATCTCGTCTCCTACCTTCCAAACTTTACAGAAGCTCTTGCCCGCGAAAGGCAAAGGTCCCGAGTTCGAGTCTCGGTCGGGCACACAGTTTTAATCTGCCAGGAAGTTTCATATCAGCGCACACTCCGCTGCAGAGTGAAAATCTCATTCTGGAAACATCCCCCAGGCTGTGGCTAAGCCATGTCTCCGCTATATCCCTTCTTTCAGGAGTGCTAGTTCTGCATGGTTCGCAGGAAAGGTTCTGTAAAGTTTGGAAGGTAGGAGACGAGGTACTGGCAGAAGTAAAGCTGTGAGGACAGCGCATGAGTCGTGCTTGGGTAGCTCAGTTGGTTTGCTAGAGCACTTGGCCGCGACGGATGATTCTGGCCCAGTTCCATTATATACGATACTTCTCTCTTGAACTCAGTTATCTATGCCTCACCTTACCAAGACAGCTTTTACTCAAGACAAAGGCAGTATACAATGTCCTCCAATTAGGTCGTCCACCTAATCCGATTGAACAAAAGTTCCCCCAGGTTGACTGGCGTCATGTATGGCGCGCGGTGTTCGCCTGTTACCTTGACACGAATGTTCAATCTGTCTGGTACCTAACTGTCAATGGTAAGCAAATCAACCAATTTTGCCTTCATCGTATCCACCTCGTCCAATCACCTCTATGTTCCACGTGTGGAGTACCAGACAATGACGAACATCGGTTTGTTTGCGGACCGGCAGTGGAGGTTTGGCACTTGATTCGTCGTATTGTGGCTTATCTAATGCGGGACATTCCGGATCGGATTACTCCCCTTTCATTATTATTTCCGGAACGTGACTATTTTCCTCGGACAAAAACCAGTGCTGTGAATTGGATTCGCGGACATGCCATTCACTACCTATTTGGACAAACTGTAGACTCTGTACTCGATTTTTGGACATACCTCAATGACCGTCGTTATGTCGTTGTCCGTAACCCAAAATACAGACAATTTTTCTCGAACTTCCTTGGGAGCCCTTTCCACGACCCGCCTCGCAGCTGGAATGTGTTAAGCCAAGAGAGAAGAGGGTTTCCTGTTTAAACCAATGAACATTTCTGAACAATTGAACGGAACACATCAATTTCGATAAGACGTGACTAAACATATTACCAGCGGGGCGCAGAAGGCCTCTGATCAATTACACAAAAAATAATAATAAAATAAAAAAATAAAAAATAAAAATAAAATTAAGAAAAAGGAAGATTTTGTTTTGTTTGTAAGGATAGCCCTAACCTTGATTTCCCATATTTCCCCTGGTATATAGGTAGCTCTCTGGCGTAGGTTTAGTCAGGAGCCAACGCCTGAAGTGGATCAGATTATTTTGTTATAGGATGAAAAGTGGCGGTGGCATTTAGTTTTTTTTTGTAGTTTCATTTTCCTAAAGAGATTTCTAAAAATTTAAAAAAAAGAAAAAATCAAAAAAGCGTAAAAAAATAAACAAAAAAGTTGGTAGAGCACTTGCCCGCGAACGGCAAAGGTCCCGAGTTCGAGTCTCGGTCCGGCACACAGTTTTAATCTGCCAGGAAGTTTCAAGATGGTCATTTTTCTTTTCCCTTCGGAAAAACTGTCGAATGGACGATGTGCGGAGCACCCGTTCGGCGAGTGTGCCGGCTGGACACGGCTTCGGGCCGCACCCCGGGCCTGGGTGAGTGACGCGGCCGACGCATTAGCTTGCCGGCAGGGCCCGCGGCGGCCGGCGCGGCCTACCAATGTCGTGGGCGGACGGCGGAGGTGGGCAGGCTGGCAGCGCCGGCACGCGACCCGCGCATTCCCGCCACGCGCCAGGACAAGCAGCCGGGCCGCACAGTGGAGCGGGCCAAGCCGCGCGCCCAGGCAGCTGGGACGGGCCGGGCGTTACTCAGCGGCGTGCGGGAACTCGGCGGCCTCTCCTCGGCCGGCGATTATTCACCGCCCGGAAGCGGTGCCTCCGCTCGTGAATGCCGCCCGGTCACCAGCTCCTCATTGTACTCTGAGGGCAGCAACTCGACGTGGTGTGGACTAAAAAAGTCCCCTGCAGAAACACTGAACCATGCTGCCTCTACAGTGTGGTCCATTGATCGTAACCGGGCCAAATATCTCACGAAATAACCGTCAAACGAAAAAAACTACAAACAACGAAACTTGTCTAGCTTGAAGGGGGAAACCAGATGGCGCTATAGTTGGCTCGCTAGATGGTGCTACCATAGGTCAAAAGGATATTAACTGCGTTGTGTTAAATAGGAACCCCCATTTTTTATTACATATTCGTGTAATAGCTGTTGTGTACATAGTTCTGCATAGTCAGTGCGTACACAACTTTCCCACTAGAGCGCGCCCTGCTAAGCACAACAGCGCAGGCGCAGCGCTCGTCCGTCCCCACACTACGAGATGGCGCTGCCTTAGAGACGGACCAAATTTGCTTCCACCGATCCGCGTATTAATATGTAACGCAGCCAATGAGATTGCTGCTAATGTAGAACATTTTCTCCTCGCGCAGTGATACCTGAACGCGCAAGGTATTATAACGAGTGTACAGACCTCTGATTACTCAGTCTGCATTTGTCTGCATTAGTCTGTACGAGTCTGCAATAGTCTGTACAAGTCTATAGTCAAGTTTCAGTCTGCGCCTAGTAAGATTATCACATTCCTGTACATAGCCATGAAGATAAATGTATAGACACTTTGTCAAGTATCAGAGATATGTGACAATAAGATTAACGTACCAAGCCCAAAGGAACTTCAGATTGTCAATTGTAAACAGCACCCAGAATCAAGTTATGTAATGTCTATGCTTTTTATTATTTTAATAAATGTGTGTGAAAAGTAATCAAGTTCTGTTTAAAGTTGGTCACCGTCAATCTGCTACTCTAAGTGTGCAAGTCGGATTTCTATCGTATGACCTAACGGCAGAAGATAAACACGCCAAGATAAGATCACGAGACATAGTGCTGACACTCGCCTACTTCGTAAGAGCGACAAGTCAAATAATCTGATGTTGTGTGTACCGAAGATCTTACAGTACGCACACGACAATATGTAAAGAAATATGAATGTTTTAGTTGGTCCACTTTTTTCGCTTTGTGATAGATGGCGCTGTAATAGTCACAAACATATGGCTCACAGTTTTAGACGAACAGTTGCTAACAGGTAGGTTTCTTAAATGAAAATACACAACATAGGTACGTTTGAACATTTTATTTCTGTTGTTCCAATGTGATACATGTCAACTTATCATTTCTGAGAACGCATCGTGTTACAGCGTGATTACCTGTAAATAACACATTAATGCAATAAATGCTCAAAATGATGTCTGTCAACCACAATGCATTTGGCAATACGTGTAACGACATTCCTCTCAACAGCGAGTAGTTCGCCTTCGGTAATGTTCGCACATGCATCGACAGTGCCCTGACGCATGTTGTCAGGCGTTGTCGTTGCATCACGATAGCAAATATCCTTCAACTTTCCCCACAGCAAGAAATCCGGGGACGTCAGATCCGGTGAACGTGCGGGCCATGCTATGGTGCTTCGACGACCAATCCACCTGTCATGAAATATGCTATTCAGTACCGCTTCAACCGCACGCGAGTTATGTGCCGGACATCCATGATGTTGGAAGTACATCGCCATTCTGTCATGCAGTGAAACATCTTCTACTAACATCGGTAGAACATTAAGTACGAAATCACCACACTTTGCACCATTTAGATTGCCATCGATAAAATGGGGGCCAATAATTCTTCCTACCATAATGCCGCACCATACATTAACCCGTCAACGTCGCTGATGTTCCAGTTGTCGCAGCCATCGTGGGTTTTCCGTTGCCCAATAGTGCATATTATGCCGGTTTACGTTACCGATGTTGGTGAATGACGTTTCGTCGCTAAATAGAGTACGTTCAAAAAATCTGTCATCGTCCCGTAATTTCTCTTGTGCCCAGTGGCAGAACTATACACGACGTTCAAAGTCGTCGCCATGCAATTCGTGGTGCATAGAAATATGGTACGGGTGCAATCGATGTTGATGTAGCATTCTCAACACCGACGTCTTTGAGATTCCCGATTCTCGCGCAGTTTGTCTGCTACTGATGTGCGGATTAGCCGCGACAGCAGCTAAAACACCTACTTGGGCATCATCATTTGTTGCAGGTCGTTGTTGACGTTTCACATGTGATTGAACACTTCCTGTTTCCTTAAATAACTAACTATCCGGCGAACCGTCCAGACACTTGGATGATGTCGTCCAGTATACCGAGTAGCATACATAGCACACGCCCGTTGGGCATTTTGATCACAATGGCCATACATTAACACGATATCGACCTTTTCCGCAATTGGTAAACGATCCATTCTTACACGGGTAATGTATCACGAAGAAAATAGCGTCCGCACTGGCGGAATGTTACGTGATACCACGTACATATACGTTTGTGACTATTAAAGCGCCTTCTATCACAAAGCGAAAAAAGTGGTTCAACTAAAACATTCATATTTCTTTACGTACTACACGAATATGTAATAAAAAATCGGGGTTCCTATTTAAAAAAACTCAGTAGATATCCGTTTGACCTATGGCAGCGCCATCTAGCAGGCCATCCATAGCCTCATCTGGTTTCCCCTTTCAAGCTAGAAGAGTTTCGTTCTTTGTAGTTTTTTCGTTTGACACTTATTTCGTGAGATATTTGGCCCGGTCACTATCAATGGACCACCCTGTATAGGCATCCATAATTGCGAAAGTATTGCCAGTGCAGGATTTTGTGCACCACCTGACCTCCTGATTGTGTCTCATGTGTATGATGAGATTCATGTAGGGCGATCTGGATGGCCAAATCGCTCGTTCGAATGATCCAGAACGTTCCTCAAACCAGTCGCGAAAAATTGTGGCCCTCTGACATGGTGTCATCCACAAAAATTCCTTCGCTGTTTCGGAACATGAAGCCCACGAATAGTTGCTGAGCCCTGCTGTGGTTCGCGTCGGTGCTTTTTGTAGGTTTCCGTCCTCTGTTGCAGCACAGACAGTATCATTTACTTGACATGGTTGCGGTTGTTTGCCTTTTTCTCGTGTTGACTGGCGCCACTTGGTTTCACAAGCGTTGCCTGTCCGATAGTGGCCGGCCGGGGTGGCCGAGCGGTTCTAGGCGCTTCAGTCCGGAACCGCGCTGCTGTTATGGTCGCACGTTCGAATCCTGCCTCGGGCATGGATGTGTGTGATGTCCTTAGGTTAGTTAGGTTTAAATAGTTGTAAGTTCTTGGGGACTGATGACCTCAGAAGTTGTCCCATACTGCTCAGAGCCATTTGAACCATTTGTTCGCTAGTGGCAGCAGCGGCTGTTATCGATAGGTAGTAACTGTGGCCCTATCTTTGGGGCGACGCCGTTGTTCTTCCGGGTCTTCTCAGTGTGCGGTTCGGTTGGAGACTCAGGAGGAGCCAGGTCCATGCAGTGCGAGAACACACCGGGACCGTTGGCGGCGTGCATGGACTGCTGGATCGAAGTGCTGTGGTCACGAGGGTGCACGACCTCGTCATAAACCGGATCCTGCAAGCTCTAAGTTGAGTCCATTTGGATTCAAGTAGAGAAACCTCCCCCACTGCGAGGCCTTGCGAATCACCAGTGACTTGGGTTCGTGTTGCTACTCATAGTGTTGCCGAAGTGTAGAGCAGTGACTGCAGTGCTTGGGGAAGGCGGATCTGATTAGCTTTCCTGGACTTCTAGTTACTATATATTGCGTTCAGTTTCTTACTGTTTGTTACGTTCAACTAGCGGTATTTTTCCTGCCTCGTGGCCGCTAACGCCCCAGTTACTTGCCCTGGGGGTTAGTGTACGTAACGGCAGTGTACGTTTCCTCGCCTGCCCCCATCCACCATGGACCTTGCCGTTGGTGGGGAGGCTTGCGTGCCTCAACGATACAGATAGCCGTACCGTAGGTGCAACCACAACGGAGGGGTATCTATTGAGAGACCAGACAAACGTGTGGTTCCTGAAGAGGGGCAGCAGCCTTTTCAGTAGTTGCAAGGGCAACAGTCTGGATGATTGACTGATCTGGCCTCGTAAGATTAACCAAAACGGCCTTGCTGTGCTGGGACTACGAACGATTGAAAGCAAGGGGAAACTACAGCCGTAATTTTTCCCGAGGACCTGCAGCTTTACTGTATGATTACATGATGATGGAATTCTCTTGGGTAAAATATTCCAGAGATAAAATAGTCCCCCATTCGGATCTCCGGGCGGGGACTACTCAGGAGGACTTCGTTATCAGGAAAAAGGAAACTGGCGTTCCACGGATCGGAGCGTGGAATGTCAGATGCCTTAATCGCGCAGGTAGGTTAGAAAATTTAAAAAGGGAAATGGATAGGTTAAAGTTAGATATAGTGGGAACTAGTGAAGTTCGGTGGCAGGAGGAACAAGACTTTTGGTCAGGTGAAATCAAATAGGGGCAATGCAGGAGTAGGTTTAATAACGAATGGTTCAAAATGGCTCTGAGCACTATGGGACTCAACTTCTGAGGTCATTAGTCCCCTAGAACTTAGAACTAGTTAAACCTAACTAACCTAAGGACATCACAAACATCCATCCCCGAGGCAGGATTCGAACCTGCGACCGTAGCGGTCTTGCGGTTCCAGACTGCAGCGCCTTTAACCGCACGGCCACTTCGGCCGGCTAATAACGAATAAAAAAATAGGAGTGCGGGAAAGCTACTACAAACAGCATAGTGAACGCATTATTGTGGCCAAGATAGACACGAAGCCCACGCCTACTACAGTAGTACAAGTTTATATGCCAGATGATGAAGAAATTGATGAAATGTATGATGAGATAAAAGAAATTATTCAGGTAGTGAAGGGAGACGAAAATTTAATAGTCATGAGTGACTGGAATTCGGTAGTAGGAAAAGGGAGAGAAGGAAACGTAGTAGGAGAATAAGGATTAGGGCTAAGAAATGAAAGAGGGAGCCGCCTGGTAGAATTTTGCACAGAGCTTAACTTAATCATAGCTAACACTTGGTTCAAGAATCATGAAAGAAGGTTGTATACATGGAAGAACCCTGGAGATACTACAAGGTTTCAGATAGATTATATAATGGTAAGACAGAGATTTAGGAACCAGGTTTTAAATTGTAAGACATTTCCAGGGGCAGATCTGGACTCTGACCACAATCTATTGGTTATGAACTGTAGATTAAAACTGAAGAAACTGCAAAAAGGTGGGAATTTAAGGAGATGGGACCTGAATAAACTAAAAGAACCAGAGGTTGTACATAGTTTCAGGGAGAGCATAAGGAAACAATTGACAGAAATGGGGGAAAGGAATACAGTAGAAGAAGAATGGGTAGCTTTGAGGGATAAAATAGTGAAGGCAGCAGAGGATCAAGTAAGTAAAAAGACGAGAGCTAATAGAAATCCTTGGGTAACAGAAGAGATACTGAATTTAATTGATGAAAGGAGAAAATATGAAAATGCAGTAAATGAAGCAGGCAAAAAGGAATACAAACATCTCAAAAATGAGATCGATAGGAAGTGCAAAATGGCTAAGCAGGGATGGCTAGAGGACAAATTTAAGGATGTAGGGGCTTATCTGACGAGGGGTAAGATAGAGATACTGCATACAGGAAAATTACAGAGACCTTTGGAGGAAAGAGAACCACTTGCATGAATATCAAGAGCTTCGATGGAAACCCAGTTCTAAGCAAAGAAGGGAAAGCAGAAAGGTGGAAGGAGTATATAAAGGGTCTATACAAGGGCGATACTCTTGAGGACAATATTATGGAAATGGAAGAGGATATAGATGAAGAAGAAATGGGAGATATGATACTGCGTGAAGAGTTTGACAGAGCACTGAAAGACCTAAGTCGAAACAAGACCCCGGGAGTAGACAACATTCCATTAGAACTGCTGACAGCCTTGGGAGAGCCGGTCCTGACAAAACTGTACCATCTGGTGAGCAAGATGTATGAGACAGGCGAAATACCCTCAGACTTCAAGAATACTATAATAATTCCAATCCCAAAGAAAGCAGGCGTTGACAGATGTGAAAATTACCGAACTATCAGTTTAATAAGTCACAGCTGCAAAATACTAACGCGAATTCTTTACAGACGAATGGAAAAACTGGTAGAAGTCGACCTCGGGGAAGATCAGTTTGGATTCCGTAGACATATTGGAACACGCGAGGCAACACTGACCCTACGACTTATCTTAGAAGAAAGATTAAGGAAAGGCAAACCTACGTTTCTAGCATTTGTAGACTTAGAGAAAGCTTTTGACAATGTTGACTGGAATACTCTCTTTCAAATCCTGGAGGTGGCAGGGGTAAAATACAGGGAGCGAAAGGCTATTTACAGTTTGTACAGAAACCAAATGGCAGTTATTAGAGTCGAGGGGCATGAAAGGGAAGCAGTGGATGGGAAGGGAGTGAGACAGGGTTGTAGCCTCTCCCCGATGTTATTCAATCTATATATTGACAAGCAGTAAAGGAAACAAAAGAAAAGTTCAGAGTAGGCATTAAAATCCATGGAGAAGAAATAAAACTTTGAGGTTCGCCGATGACATTGTAATTCTGTCAGAGACAGCAAAGGACTTGGAAGAGCTGTTGAACGGAATGGACAGTGCCTTGAAAGGAGGGTATAAGATGAACATCAACAAAAGCAAATCGAGGGTAATCGAATGTAGTCGAATTAAGTCGGGTGATGCTGAGGGAATTAGGTTAGGGAATGCGACACGTAAAGTAGTAAAGGAGTTTTGCTATTTGGGGAGCAAAATAACTGGTGATGGTCGAAGTAGAGAGGATATAAAATGTAGACTGGCAATGGCAAGGAAAGCGTTTCTGAAGAAGAGAAATTTGTTAGCATCGAGTATTGATTTAAGTGTGTGGAAGTCGTTTCCGAAAGTATTTGCTATAAGTGTAGCCATGTATGGAAGTGAAACATGGATGATAAATAGTTTAGACAAGAAGAGAATAGAAGCTTTCGAAATGTGGTGCTACAGAAGAATGCTGAAGATTAGATGGGTAGATCACATAACTAATGAGGAGGTTTTGAATAGAATTGGGTAGAAAATCAGTTTGTGGCACAACTTGACTAGAAGTAGGGATCGGTTGGTAGGACATGTTCTGAGGCATCAAGGGATCACCAATTTAGTACTGGAGGGCAGCGTGGAGGGTAAAAATCGTAGAGGGAGACCAAAAGATGAATACACCAAGCAGATTCAGAAGGATGTAGGCTGCAGTAGGTACTGGGAGATGAAGAAGCTTGCACGGGATAGGTTAGCATGTAGAGCTGCATCAAACCAGTCTCAGGACTGAAGACCACAACAACAACATACCAACATCGGCACGCAACGCAACAGTCGCCGACTCCATAACAGCACTTTTACCGAATCGAAAGATCAGTCCGCTGCAAGGAAGTTATGTTTGGCCGCTACAGTCAGTGACGTAAGTAGGGTGCGTCAGCCGGGACACGTCCCCTGGGAGCCGTTTCAATGCGGACGCGATTTTGCAACGGGCAGACAACAAATGAAGAAGGACATCTACATCTACAGCTACATGACTACTCTGCAATTTATATTTCATTGCTTGGTAGAGCGACTTTCAGACTACTTTTCAACCTTTCCACTACTGGATAGCACTGGGTGTTGTGTGATGTCCTTAGGTTAGTTAGGTTTAAGTAGTTCTAAGTTCTAGGGGACTGATGACCATAGATGTTAAGTCCCATAGTGCTAAGAGCCATTTGAATTTTGGACACGTCGTGGTCGTCTGCTGCTGTGGCCCATGGTCAGCAAATTGGGTTAAACGGCGTACTCCGAAACATTCACGGAGCAGCCAAGTCTCTGACTTCCAGGTTTTGCGATGAGGCATAGAAGTCTACCACTTAGTCACACCATCCTTCAACCATATTCCACAGACGCTCTCGAGTTGTACGGGAACAGCCGATCAGCTTGGCCATTTGAGATAGGCTCATTCCCAGGCGCCAGGTAATAACAATCTGCTCTTTGTCAAAGACCCTTATATCAATTTCCACATTTATGGACCGTATCGTTGCTAGAATCATTCCCAATTCGCGTCTGCTCCACATACGTACGTTCCTTGGCGCGTCAAGACCCTTCGACACCAATAGTCTTGCAATTGGGAGTGTTCATATTGATTTGGATCATCAGTGAACATATAGTCTAAAATATTTCTGTGACTATAACGATTTCTACAGTTATTTGCAGCAGGCCTGTGAAGAAAACTGAGAGAGAATTGTATTAAAAATATGCGTAAGAGGATATAACCTCTGTGGGTTGTTAAACTACCAGACCACTGAAAGTAGTCTTGGTCCAAGCCTGTGCCATAATATGAGCGGCGTTCAATAAGTAATGCAAGCAAGGTAGTTTTCTTCAGGATTCTGGTACAGCATATTATTCTCCATTCTCTTGGCAACAAAACCCTATTTCTCAACATAACCTGCACTCAGTACGACGGCCTTGCACCACCTTACTAGGATGGTCTGTGTGCCTACATGGTACCACTCCACTGGTCGACGACAGAGTCAACATCTTGCTGCATCAATAGCTTCCCCATCATCCAGGTACTGCTTCCTGTGGAGTGTATCTTTCATCAGGCCACGCAAATGGAAGTCGGAAGGTGCAAAATATAGGCATACACCTTTTGAGTACCCCAGCTAGTGGACGAGTATGTCAGCACTAGCAGGAGAGTCAGTCGATCACCTTGAATGTGGCTACACGTTCGAACATTACAGAAGTAACAGCTGTGTGGGGCCAGCTGGCACGCTAGGCATCGAACAGATTTGCGCAACATTGTTATGTTTATGACAGACATGTCGCCCAACGACTCACCTTGCTTTTGTTCACTGTCACGTTGTAAGGTGGCAAGAACTATGCCCCTTACATGAAGTCATTAAAGATCACGTAACTCACGTTGAGCAAACAGTAGGGCTGAACAAAAATGACTGACAAGGCACAATGCATCTTGTAGAGGGTATAGTATTGGAATAATTAATGTCGGGTGATGGTTTTAAAGTAATTCACATGACATGAAAACTTTGTGGAAACGCATCTATTTACTGGAGGCTAGTTTATCCCAGGGAAGTATTCAGAACTGACCGTGGCCGGCTGGGGAGCGGTGAAGGGAAGTAACAATAGGCAGCTTAGGGCAGCTCAAGCTCTGAGAAAGCTGTAACGGTGCGCGGCCTCCAGGTGCTTTAAGATGAGTGATAGTGAGTGGGTGGTTGATCCCATGCTGGTGTACTGGGAAGCAGATGGAGAACTTGTACGCCTGTTGATAAATGTCTGTTGTCCCGTTTTCAGTGAAACATGCAAGTAATCCACGCAAAGCTATGGTGGAGCGGTCAACAGAGGCCAAAATATGCGTGTTCATGACTATAGCAACTTCACGCTGAATTCACGCTCTGAAGCAAATCAGGTGAAGAGCGACAGAATGAATTACACTGGCTTCCGATGGGAATATAGGACCAAGGAATTTGAAGTACTCTCCTGGGAGTCAGAATTCCGGAAAAATTGGTGTTTTGTGCAGACCCTAACCGTGATGGGTGGTCTGGGAGGAGCTAAATAGCAGAAGTTGAGAGGAAGGGAAATTTTGTGGGAATTTGTTCATTTCCCAGAGCAGGCATTGGTCGGCACTGGGAAGCAATGCAAAATTACCGCGACTTGCGCTGCAATTGGCGTAAGTGATTTTGCTGGAGGGGAAACCGAGGCAAAGAGTAGACTGGGAGAAGTCTCCTTGGGGGTCTTCCGTTCCCAGCTTGCCTAGAGTGCGGACGTGGCATTCTTTACTCAGCTTGCCTGAGAGGGAGTGAGCATCTCTGCAGTTTAGGACTCAGCAAATGCAACGATTGAGCTTGGAGATAGAAAGTTTTCGTTCAGCTATGTACTGAGCAAGATAGCTAGGAGTGAACAGACAAGCGCAGCCTTGTAGCACCACAAGGTGGGCCGACGTCAGCAGAACGACGACGCCCCGCCACGCTGAATTTGGTGATATTGCGCCTGCTCAGGTTTGAGTTAGGACACTGATTAATTTACTGGATCATGTCAGCAAAGTTTCCACGAGGGTTTCATGGGCCGTGTATTGTAGAATTCTTCTCGCACTTCGTATTACTCCTGGGTCACTCGATATGAATTACTTTTGATTTATCATGCTTTACTCCACGTAAACGCAAATTATTACCACTGCCTGTTAGGAGAGTCATATAATGTGATGATTGAAGCTCGTGAGCTAAAATAAATTTGTGCTAATCGACTGCATCTGTTTTCAATCAAGTAGTTAAAATCCCAAGTCACTTTCTTAATTTTATGTTCAACATTTGCATGTGGTGTTCAATAGCTGAATATAACATCAATGTGCACCCCTTTTTAATTAAAAGGGATCAATTCTGAATCAATTAATGTCAACACTGCCACCGCAGTTCAATCAGGAGTCACAGGGCCTTATTACGTTCTTTGCGTTATCCGATATTGCGGCAGTTTTGCACTCTCTGTTGATCTGGTAGTCAATTAGCTGGGGTGAACACACACCAAAACCAGATAAGTGACGGGCGGGGTGTAACAACATCTCTGTAGACATTCTGCAAGCACCTGCGATGTTCTGGTTTTCGACAAAAAGAATGCCAGCTCTCTACTTGGAACGCACCTCCGTTACAGACATCAGTTTGAAGGCAACGTATAGCGCTGCCACCCGTCATGAAACTGTACGTCAGACATCTTGCCCAACGATTCACCTTGCTTTTTTTCACTGTCACGTCTCCATAGACATCCTGCAAGCACCTGCGATGTTCTGGTTTTCGGCCAAAAGAATCGTAGCTCTCTGCTTGGAACGGACCACCATTACAAACGTCATTTTGCAAGCATCTTATCGCGCCGCCACCTGTCATAAACTGCAGGGACTGAGGCGGGAATATTCCACCATGTCCCACAGCAAATTCCGTATGTTTTAACCGAAACTGCCCTAGAAAAAGATGTGTTGCATTACTTATTGAATACCCTTCGCATGTTCAGTGTCACCGTCTGTATGAGGTTCCTGCCAGTAGAATGAATTAAGTACTTCGGTCGGAATGACCACCTCCCTACCATTAGTCATGTATTTCAAAATTCAACTTGCGTTTATCTCACTTGATATCCTGAATGTCATGGCTCAAGGCAAGCCGATGGAAACACTGACTTCTGAACAAAATTGACTAAGCACTACACAAATGCATATTAACGAAAGTAGGATCGCATGGATTATAAAACGAAGTTTGTAACTGGACTGAGGATATCGCGGTAAAGAGGACGGAACATGCTGCTTTGGAGGTGAGAAACTTCGACGGATGTAGGAGTAACTTCAGGTGTGCTGCCGGGAAAAGTGTTGAGGACCTTGCTATTCATGTTGTCTGTTAATGACCTGGCAGACAGTATGAATGGTAACTTCAGACTGATCTGTATTTGCACGCAGACAGCTGCCACCACCCTTCACAGAGGAATGGAGTACTTAAAACTAGTACATAGGGCGCGCACTATCTCTGACGCAGTGGGTCTACCCCAGGAATTGGAACATCCGAGAACTGCAGTTCGAAAAATGGGTACTCAGAGTGGCAGATTCAACGTGCTCTCCGCCCAACCACTACAGCACAACCTGTGGAGATGGATGAAATCACGAGGGAGGAGGTAGGCACTGCGTTTATTCCATGTACAGGCGCACTCTGGGGGAAAATCGCCCACATTTTGAAGAAACACCGGGTCGGAACTGTGTTTTGTCCTCCGAATAAAACTCGTGTACTGGTGGGGAGCTCCGAAGATGACCTCGGTTTGAGGAAGGCCGGCGTGTACCAGATTCCGTGTCAACGTGGCAAGTCGTATATTGGTCAGACGATGCGTACCGTCGAGGATCGATGCCGTGAACACCAGAGGCACACTCGACTGCTGTATCCGAGCAAGTCGGCGGTCGCTGAACATTGTTCGTCGGAAAATCACGCTATGGAGTATGAACGCACGAGGATTCTGGTACAGACGTCGAGATACTGGGACAGAGTTGTTAGAGAGGCCATCGAAATTCGCACCAATGACGACCTCATAAACCGTGACTGTGGCTATAATCTTAGCAAGGCTTGGGAACCAGCGATTGGGTTAATCAAGAGTAAATCGAGCAAACGTATAGTTGTGACGACCACGGCGGACAGAGCCATCACACCGACGTCATCTCAGACGCCGTCGCAATCTGTTCCACCGCGCGACCGTGGCGCGGACAGCGGAGGGAGCGCGCCGCGGGCGGAGGGTATTTAAATCGGCCGCCGCTGCGACCGAACCCAGTTCCCTCTGAGCAGCCATAGCGTACGGATCTCCGTGCCGGCACGTTCACAGGAGCTCAGTCCGTCAGTTCACCTGATGATGTCGACATGTGTGATCGCCGAAATATTGTGTCCGTTGGACACTGTAGACCTGCAGTACACCCGTGAATATTTTGATATCAAAGTTATTCAAAGTTTCACAACTTGCTTTAGATATTCAGAAATACAAAAGTGTGCATTTTATAAGGAAAAACATTTTGTGGCTATATGAAATGGAATAATCACATAGCCTCAATACTAGGTAGAGCAGGAGGCAGATTTCTGTTCTAGTATAGGAATGCAGTGAGTATACAACCGAAATTTCTTCCAAATACTCATGCGATTCATCCTACACCAGTTTTGGAAACTAATATTGCCATCGTCACTGTTGTCCAATGGAAGAAAAAGTTGTATCAATAATGAAAAGTATAAAAATATAGATTTTTTTCCAATAACATTTCCTTCCGTCTTGAAGTAAATGTATCGATGTTTATAAAATGACTTTTATCTTAATAATAGGAATATTTATATATGTGTTTGGGGAGAGAGAGAGAGAGAGAGAGAGAGAGAGAGAGAGAGAGAGAGAGAGAGAGAGAGAGAGAGAGAGAGAGAGAGAGACTGATTTCTGATTGAGATTTTTACTTTAAGTCTTAACTGGTACCTGAATTTTGGTTACTGCCTCCTTGAATGATCAGCTTCTGCACCAGTTGGTGACGTATTACAATTTGGAAGAAGTTATTATTCGTTAAGGTTTAAAATACGACTCAGTTGCTTGGCCGTATTGCGGATAGCTTTGAGCCCAAGTTTTCGTAGCTTTTCATACCTAAGGGACCACTGTTGTAAGTAAATAAGATCAAACAGCAATCTGCTTTTCGTAAGAAAAGGAGATTGCTTGGCACACAGACTTCCTTCAAACTACACGTCCTGCTACATCAAAACTGGTCAGTGGAGTTCAGCACCATACTACTGTACAAGAATATAATCCAATTACTGTAACTAAGACATTATGAGAGGTTGTTACTTATAGAGAATGCATTTCTTTTCCTGTATTTTAGTGAACTTTGTACAGTTACAATTTTGTCGATTGATAAACGGCGACGACAATGAAGTTCACCTCCTTTTCGAAAAACAAGATATTTCTATTCTTCACTTCCAGAAAATTTGTATACGTAAATGTTTGGCAACTCTTTCACATACTGTGCTCGGTTTTATCACTAACATATCAACAAAACAAAAAAATGTTCAAATGTGTGTGAAATCTTATGGGACGTAACTGCTAAGGTCATCAGTCCCTAAGCTTACACACTACTTAACCTAAATTATCCTAAGGACAAACACACACACACCCATGCTCGAGGGAGGACTCGAACCTCCGCCGGGACCAGCAGACTAAAATATCAATTTTTATTAAATGCGACAATTCGTTCTGAGCGACGGCCTCTTTCCACAAGATACAGATTAACAGTCCTCTTTCTTTTTTAATAAATCAATTGTATTTTTTTTTAGAGTCCATACTCAAAGATTCACAACTACTATCGTTGCGGGGGTTGCGCTAAAGAATTTCTTGCTGTCCAACTGGGCTTCACTTCAAGTACTTTTTGAATAAAATTTACATTTACGGTATTTACATACATTACTGAGCTTCTCAGAATAAAATCAGACACAAATTGGTTTAAAAAAGGGGGCAGTGAGGCTCACATGCCATGTTCTAAAATAAAGTTCACCGATGGCACATTGTGACACATTTTACAACAAATATAAGTACTGTGTATTTCATTGTATAACAGCGTTAAGGAAAATATAAGTTTCCAGAACCGCCTACGAATATAGTTGGTATAAAAAAATTGTAGCTATTCGGTGGATCTTCTTCCCCTACAATGTGGACCATAGAGCTGCAGGCCCAGTCCAAGAATCCGCCACGAGGAATTACATCAGAGTCACAGGTTTGTTTGGTTCACGGAAGAGGTTCCGAAAAAAATGCTGAAAGCTTTTTAACTGCCAGACGCAAGAATTGTTCCACGAAAGCTAACTTACAAGGTTCTAAGAAGCCGTATTAATCGATGAATCTAGAAATATGTCGCACCCGCTACGTAAAAGCTCCCGTCGCGACTGTGAAGGCAAGATCACACTAATTACAACGCTCGCATAGGCGTCTAAACGGTCATTCCACCCATACCCCATACGCCAACGGAGAAGGAAGAAATAGTGATACGTGGTACAATGGGAAGTACCCTCTGCCATGCACTTAACAGTGTTATGTTCAGTCGGACTCAACGCTCGTGTAACTGCTCAGTTACACGAGCGTCAAGGGTCGACGGAACTCATCTAGCAGAATCAATCAACCGTTCTGGAGTCTGAAGATGACTTTCATAGAGTCGAAACCGGTCACTCACTCCAATAAAAAATATTTTAAGAACATTGCGATCAAGACTGTTTTAAATTTTAATTTTAATCGTCGCACACCGTTTGAGGGGCGATAACAAAATGGGTTATCGAGCGCTTATTAATTATTTTTTTTTGCGTTTTAAGGGCGACGACGCTGTAACAGTCCTTGCTGAGGTAATAGTAGTGCACGATAACGGAGCATCGTCATATTACACAGTCGTTACGTGACGCAGACTCTACGCGTATGGTCAAACGGGGGCGACCTGTTGATCAAAGGCCCGCGTATCACAATAGAGGCGATAGCGGAAGAAGCTAAAACCACTTATGAATCTGTTTTCAATATCCTGCGCGCCATTTTGATGACAAACGTCACCGTCAACTGTTTTTTTTTTCGACTGGTCTTACCCATTCAAATAACTCGCCTAACCGAGGCAACATTAGTAATGTTACAAACGCGGTGTAATATATACAGTCATGACTAGAGTTGCGGTCTTCCAAAACTGCGGTTCGGAATGTATGAGAGAAAAAAATGGTAGCCGACGTCGATAGTTTTACAGCTCTAGTCACTACACTATGGTGAAGAAGTTTGACAGTTGGAACGACGCTAGCGCTCCAAGCGGTGAAAAAGCAGTCACATGCCTTGTAAGGATAATCTACATCTACATCTAAATCCATATTCCGCAGGCCACCAGACGGTGTGTGGCGGAGGGTACTTTGAGTACCTCTATCGGTTCTCCCTTCTATTCCAGTCTCGTATTGTTCGTGGAAAGAAAGATTGTCGGTATGCCTCGGTGTGGGCTCTAATCTCTCTGATTTTATCCTCATGGTCTCTTCGCGAGATATACGTAGGAGGGAGCAATACACTGCTTGACTCCTCGGTGAAGGTGTGTTCTCGAAACTTCAACAAAACTCCGTACCGAGCTACTGAGTGTCTCTCTTGCAGAGTCTTCATCTCCGTAACGCTTTCGCGATTACTAAATGATCCTGTAACAAAGCGCGCTGCTCTCCGTTGGATCTTCTCTATCTCTTCTACCAACCCTGTATGGTACGGATCCCACACCGGTGAGCAGTATTCAAGCAGTGGGCGAACGAGTGTACTGTAACCTACTTCCTTTGTTTTCGGACTGCATTTCCTTAGCATTCTTCCAATGAATCTCAGTCTGGCATCTGCTTTACCGACGATTAATTTTATATGGTCATTCCATTTTAAATCACTCCTAATGCGTACTCCCAGATAATTTATGGAATTAACTGCTTCCAGTTACTGACCTGCTATATTGTAGCTAAATGATAGAGGATCTTTCTTTCTATGTATTCGCAGCACATTACACTTGTCTACATTGAGGTTCAATTGCCGTTCCCTGCACCATGCGTCAGTTCGTTGCAGATCCTCCTGCATTTCACTACAATTTTCCATTATCACAACCTCTCGATATACTACAACATCATCTTCAAAAAGCCTCCGTGAGCTGATGTTATCCACAAGGTCATTTATAGATACGGTCCTACGACACTCACCTGCGGCACACCTGAAATCACTCTTACTTCGGAAGACTTCTCTCCATTGAGAATGACATGCTGCGTTCTGTTATCTAGGAACTTTTCAATCCAATCACACAATTGGTCTGGTAGTCCATATGCTCTTACTTTGTTCGTTAAACGACTGTTGGGAACCGTATCAAACGCCTTGCGGAAGTCAAGAAACGCAGCATCTACCTGGGAACCCATGTCTATGGCCTTCTGAGTCTTGAGGGAGAATAGCGCGTGCTGAGTTTCACACGATCGTCTTTTTCGAAACCCATGCTGATTCCTACAGCTTTTGATTATTTTTCTATTTAATTAACTAAATATTTGTTACATTTTTGCGCCCCTTACCTAGTGGCAAGAATTATCATCAAATAAATGTAAAAAATAGTCAGATCTTACTGATTGAATGGCGTAAGTTAAAATTTATTCTTGAAGAGATATCTTCGAATATAAATATGTTTGCAGCTTCAGTCGAATTTCTAATACGCGAATATTTTTAAGTGTGATTACTTTCGCCACAAAAGCGAATGTGTTGAAGGTTCTTGCCGTTTGTGGCTCAATGTAGCAACAACTATAGAACTGGTTTTGTTCTCGGTTGGGAAAAGTTCTATTGCCTTTGCCGTTTTGTTACCAAGTCTATGTGGTTTTCACTTCAGCTACAGGTATGGTGGTTATTTGGACGTTAAGTAAATTACGTATTACGTTCCGAACACGTGTCCTGTGTTCGACATTCACTTATTTGGCAGAAAATGTAGCGAACAGAACTCCGCTTTGTTCGGAAGATACATGACGTATTCCTGCAAAAGATCAGCTCGCCTGCTGTTCACTAGCATTTTTTTGTTATTAAAGGAAAACGACATTATTCAGTAAATATCTCTACGTTACAAGAGAACTGTAGATAAACTGTTCTGCAACGTACCATTTCACACTTCCCAGGGTATTTAGGAAACTAAAAACGCCAAATGTGGTGTCATTTTTTTAGTCATTGTCGATTTTTATGGCACTACATACGCTCCCTACTCTAAAAACCACGTTATATCAGTATAAACGTTAATATTCGCACTCATCCGATATTGTATTCAGAAGTGCCGCTCGCTCGTCGCTTGGCGCGCTGCTGTAGCAGTGTGCAACAAAAACGAGACAGAGTGTTTCGACTGTTGCGCTAGGCTGTGTTACAGCTGCGTCAGCGCAATGCAGCTGACTCCTTTAGACACCTAATGTCCGAGAAAGTGTGCTGTGTGTATCATTGTGACCCTGAGACATAGGAACAAAACAAGCACTGCTAATATGTGGATTCACTACAGCCGACGAAGACGCATCCATCATCGGGCAAAGTACCGCTGCGTGTTTTCTGGCACTCCACTGGCGTGATGCTAACAAATTATTCTCGAAAAAAAAACACTGCTGCACACTGCCAAAGTATGCCGACAAGTTTAACGGAGGCTGGGAGGTTGTCAAGACGAACTAGTGAGAGAAGCAGAGCAAGTCGATGTCTTTTCTGCACGAAAATCCCCCAGACCATTCTGTACAGGACGTAGCCAGACGTGCTGCTTCTTTGAATTACTAAATTTCTTAATGCCTCCGTATTCAGCTGACATGTCATCAGATGGCTTGTTCCTCTTTACTCGGATTAAGGGAGTCATTGTGCGGCCGATGTTTCAGGAATAACGAAGGGGCGATCTCAGAGATGAAACCTTTCCTGAACACCTAAAATGTAGACTTCCCACAACCCTCTGCTACGTTATCCACTGTTGGGAAAAATGAGCCGAATTGAACTATGAATAGGTAGAGAAAAACTTGAATCGTCATTAGGATTCATGGTCACAGCTAATGATTTGACTCGTCAGTATACAAGGCACGTTTTTTAAGTAAATACCGTTTTGAAATGAAAAAAAGACATGCTAAGATATCTCAATAATTTTATTTTTACATGAAAGCCTGTACCTTAATCTACTTTTCTACACAATTTCCGTCAATATTGAGGCACTTGTCATAACATTGTACCAGTTTTTGAATACCCTCCTCATAGAAATCTGCCGCCTGACTTCTTAACCACTGCATCACCACTGTTTTGACTTCGTCATCGTCTTGAAGACGCTGACTGCCCAGGTGTTTCTTCAAATGCAGGGCGCAAGATCGGGGGTGTACGGAGGATGATCTAGAGTTTCCCATCGAAATGATCTGTTGAGATCTTTGGTCTGATTCGCCACATGTGGATGGGCATTATCTTGCAGCAGAACGATGCCCTTACTCAACTTGCCACGTCTTTTGTTCTGAATTGAACGGCGCAGATTGTGCAATGTCTTACAGTAAGCTGCTGCATTGATTGTCTCATTAAGAGGCTGAAATTCCACAAGAAATACTCCTTTTCTGTCCCAGAAAACTGTGCACATGACTTTCCAGACAGAAATTGTTTGCTTAAACTTCAAAAAATGGGTTCAAATGGCTCTGAGCACTATGGGACTTAACATCTATGGTCATCAGTCCCCTAGAACTTAGAACTACTTAAACCTAACTAACCTAAGGACAGCACACAACACCCAGCCATCACGAGGCAGAGAAAATCCCTGACCCCGCCGGGAATCGAACCCGGGAACCCGGGCGTGGGAAGCGAGAACGCTACCGCACGACCACGAGATGCGGGCCTTAAACTTCACTTTTCTAGGTGAACCTGAATGCCGCCATTCCATGGACTGTTGCTTTGATTCTGGTGTGACGTAGGCCACCCATATTTCATCACCCGTAACAATTTGGCTTAAGAAATCATCACCGTCGTTGTGGTACCGCTCAGGGAAAGTCAATGCACTGTCTAAACGTTTGGTTTTGTGCACATCCGTCAACATTTTCGGTACCCAACGTGCGCACAATTTTCGGTAATTCAAGTGCTCGGTCACAATGCCATACAAAACACTACGACAGACATTAGGAAAGTCATCCCACAAGGAGGAAATCGTAAAGCGTCTGTTTTCTCTCACCTTATTGTCCACTTCCTGCACCAAACTTTCATGAACGACCGTAGGACACCTACTCCGTTGTTCATCACGCACATTTGTGCGGCCATCTTTAAATGCTCTCACCCACTTTCTTACCATTCAATCACTCATAATGTTTTTTCCATAAACTGCACAGATCTCATGATGAATATCGATCGCTTTTAGGCCTTTAACACTAAGAAATCTTATAACAGTCTGTACTTCACAGTCGGCGGGACTCACGATTATCGGAGGCATCTTAAACACTCAGCACACAAAGTAAATAAGGAAGAATCAGACTGTAATGGCGTCAGTGTGTAGACAACAGATGTAGGTACCCAGTGCACATGCGCAGAAAGCCGACCGCAGCGCTGCAGCAGCGGTGTGGCAAAACGGTACTTAAAAAACACGCCTCATATTTAAAAGCTTGAGAGGACGAGTTTTGTGAGCACCAGTTATCCCATTTGGAGATTCTTTGGGACAATTTTTTTAGTTAGTTATCTCATTTCCATTATTCTTTTCTTGAAATGATGTGGAACTAGTCAATTTATAGGATATGTGTACATGATTAGAGTTATCATTAATGATCACATTACTTTCTAGTACTACTCGCGTAACTTCGCATAAATACTAGTCTTTTTTTATGCAGGATACCAATTTTTAAATAGAAATTCGTCCATGGAATAGAAGCAGTTGTTGGAACCCGCTTTGCTACGTGTCAGACATTTTACATTATTGGCCAAATGATCAAAATTTTTTGTTGCTGCATATTGAACTCCTCTTGAGCCACTGACAACTTTGATAATGAGCAATAAAGATAAATCTTTCCTTTAGTGTTCTAGAGGTGGTCATCACGATTCTTCACAAATTATTGACGACGAATTTCATTAGTGGGTACATATATTGTGATGACGCAGTTAAAAATCCTAAATCCTTGGAGAGGTACCAACAAGACGACCGCGGGTGCACATTAATTATTATTCTTACTGCTCGTTTTCATGCAAGCAGTACTCCCTTTCTAGATGATGAGTTACCCTGGACACTTATCCTGTAAGGTATTATTCAATGGAAATATGCATAATATGCGAAGAGGTTGATTCATTTGTTTACATGACTAGCAATAACACGAAGAGCAGAAGCAGCTGAACATAATTGTTTGATAACCTCAGTAGTATGTTTTCATCAACATGCACACCCAGAAATTTTTAGCTATCTATCCTATTTACTGACTCTTGTACATATTCTACATTGGTTCTTCGTGTGACTATTTGTGTAGAGAACAGAATGTAATGCATTTTCTCAAAATTTCGTTTTCAGGGAACCACTTAACAATTATTTGAAAAACACCATCAAGAATCTGTTCTGTTGCTTTCTCTCTAATAGGTTATACTGTATTACAACACTACCATCGTCTGAAAAAAATACCAATTCCACTTGTTGCAGCATTAGAAAATTGCAGCGAAATTCAGGAAGATCTGCAGCGGATAAGCATTTGCTGCAGGGAGTGGCAACTGACCCTTAACATAGACAAATGTAATGCATTACGAATACATAGAAAAAAGGATCCTTTATTGTATGATTATATGATAGTGGAACAGACACTGGTAACAGTTACTTCAGTAAAATATCTGGGAGCATGCGTACGGAAGGATTTGAAGTGGAATGATTATACAAAATTAATTGTTGGTAATGCGGGCGCCAGGTGGAGATTCATTGGGAGAGTCCTTAGAAAATGTAGTCCATCAGCAAAGGCGGTGGCTTACAAAACACTCGTTCGACCTATACTTGAGTATTGCTCATCAGTGTGGGATCCGTACCAGGGTGGGTAGACAGAGGAGAGAGAGAAGATCCAAAGAAGAGCGGCACGTTTCGTTACAGGGTTATTTGGTAAGCGTGATAGCGTTACGGAGATGTTTAGCAAACTCAAGTGGCACACTCTGCAAGAGAGGTGCTCTGCATCGCGGTGTAGCTTGCTGTCCAGGTTTCGAGAGGGTGCGTTTCTGGATGAGGTATCGAATATATTGCTTCCCCCTTCTTATACCTCCCGAGGAGATCACGAATGTAAAATTAGAGAGATTCGAGCGCCCACGGAGGGTTTCCGGCAGTCTTTCTTCCCGCAAACCATTCGCGACTGGAACAGGAAAGGGAGGTAATGACAGTGGCACGTAAAGTGCCCTCCGCCACACACCGTTGGGTGGCTTGCGGAGTATAAATGTAGATGTAGATGTTGAATGTTAAGAGGAACATCATTCGTATATACATTGTGTAAAGGGCATAAGTGCAAATATTTCTATTGCTGACTGTATTGAACAACGTTACATCAGCAGTTACATCATACACAGACTAATAATTATAGCTATTACGACTTGTATGTTCTTAGACTGGTTACTACTTCCGAGAACATGTGGTAAGATAAAGCCATTAATGCTTATTTTCCCCAGAGCACCAGGTCAGGTGTTTAGGTGTGGAGGCGTGGACACAAAACAGTTAGTCTACAATGACATGTGAAGCCCACTCAGTGATGCAGTTATGGCTGTGCGGAAAACATCAAATCGTAAAGTTTATGACGTGTTTGTGGAAAGACTGTTCGACACAGAGAAAAACAACTAACACGCTGGTGTGTTTACGTATTAAGGTACCACACATAAAATACGTGCGGTTACATCCTGTATAAGCATTAGGACTGGATCCAAAATTGAACACTGTATGACTTCCTCTGTCATTTCTCCCTTTACTAAAATTTTGAACCCTTTCGTGTTCTACCTTACAGACAATTTTGCCTTGGGGTGCGATATGAGTTGAGAGAAGCAAGAAGCGGTATCCGTAGCATTCCCAAGGTAGACCCTTCCTGTCCCCTGGGTTATTGTAGCTCGCCTTTGTCGGCGGCTGACATATCAGCATACAGAGATCACAGTGCATACACAATGTTGGGCTTCGACTCTGCTAGGCTGGCTAAAGGATTACAAACTTTGCAGTGACGGCAGGTATTCCTGCAATACCATTAAAATGGAAATAATATTGCAAGATTGCCTGCCAGAGAAGTGCTATTGGTGGCAGAGAGGGAATGACCAATGAGAATGTTCGCTTTTGAGTCAAAAGCCAATCTCCCGTGCGTCAGGCTACACTGGCTGAAAGCCTTGAATATTTAAATAAGTTTGAGAGAAGCTTTCGGCCCTAGTTATTGACAGGCGAACGGCAGCCCCTCTGGGCACAAAAGGCTAACCGCGGTCCCTGTGTGACAGGGGAGGAGGTGTTTGACGGCGCTGCTGGTTTCTGACGTCGGGAACTTGGTGGACAATGACTGCAGACAAACTTCTTCTTGCAGTGCTGAAAACTTATAGAAATTTGCAAGTACTTTCGGGTGCACTGACATGGAATTTTTATCAGATTTTCTGGTGCTGCAAGTGAGGGATGGGACAAGGATTTTGCGGACGTGATAGGTAGGCAGATGGCACGAATCAGATTCAATAGCTATTAGGTAACTGGAACTTGTATTGACGGAAGGGGCGGACTTGGTGAATCCTAAATATACAAATGAAATTGTGTGGTTTCAGAGACCTTTCCAAGTCTCAAATGTTTAGACTGTAGCGATGAATGAAAATTTGTACCATGGCGTGCGTTCGAATCCCAGCCTTGATACAAATTTTTATTCGTCCCTGTAGTCTGCATATACACTCTAATTAAAGGTAAGGTAAACGGTATTTTTTACCGTGCTTAAAATTTAATTATAGCCAGTGTAAGTGGACCACTAATTTCAAGTTAAGTATTTTGCAACAACAGTGAGATCTTACATGCTCCATGGATCTAAGGTAATAACAAATATTGATTGAAAGAAAGCTAAAGGGACGTATTCGGAAACTTTTCACAGCTGAAACACGATTATGAGTGCACTACTTTAGTTTGTATTAAAAACGGTTGATTTCATCCTATTGTAACAGGCTGGTCTATAAGCTCGTAGCGTTTTAGTTTTGGATATTAGTATACCAGTTGTTATGGGTTTATTTACCGACTGTCATTTCTTATTTGTAAGTCATTGCTGTTATGTTGTTGCTGTTGTGGTCTTCATTCCTGAGACTGGTTTGATGCTGCCTTCCATGCTACTCTATCCTGTGCAAGCTTCTTCATCTCCCAGTATCTACTGCAACCTACATCCTTCTGAATTTGTTTAGTGTATTCTTCTCTTGGTCTCCCTCTAAGATTTTTACCCTCCACGCTGCCCTCCAATACTAAATTGGTGATCCCTTGATGCCTCAGAACATGCCCTACCAACCGATTTCTTCTTCTAGTCAAGTTGTGCCGCAAACCTCTCTTCTCCCCAAGCCTATTCAATACCTCCTCATTAGTTATGTAATCTACCCATCTAATCTTCAGCATTCTTCTGTAACACCACATTTCGAAAGCTTCTATTCTCTTCTTGTCCAAACTATTTATCGTCCATGTTTCACTTCCATACATGGCTACACTCCATACTAATACTTTCAGAAACGACTCCCTGACGCTTAAATCTATACTCGATGTTAACAAATTTCTCTTCCTCAGAAACGCTTTCCTTGCCATTGCCAGTCTACATTTTATATCCTCTCTACTTCGACCATCATCAGTTATTTTGCTCCCCAAATAGCAAAACTTCTTTACTACTTTAAGTGTCTCATTTCCTAATCTAATTCCCTCAGTTTCACCCGACTTAATTCGACTACACTCCATTATCCTCCCCAAATAGCAAAACTTCTTTACTACTTTAAGTGTCTCATTTCCTAATCTAATTCCCTCAGTTTCACCCGACTTAATTCGACTACATTCCATTATCCTCGTTTTGCTTTTGTTGATGTTCGTCTTATATCCTCCTTTCAAGACACTGTCCATTTCGTTCAACTGATCTTCCAAGTCCTTTGCTGTCTCTGACAGAATTACAAAGTCATCGGCGAAACTCAACGTTTTTATTTCTTCTCCATGGATTTTAATACCTACTCCGACTTTTTCTTTTGTATCCTTTACTGCTTGCTCAACATACAGATAACATCGGGGAGAGGCTACAACCCTGTCTCACTCCCTAACCACTGCTTCCCTTTCACGCCCCTCGTCTCTTATAACTGCCATCTGGTTCCTGTACAAATTGTAAATAGCCTTTCGCTCCCTGTATTTTATCCCTGCTACCTTCAGAATTTGAAAGAGAGTATTCCAGTCAACATTGTCAAAAGCTTTCTCTAAGTCTATAAATGCTAGAAATGTAGGTTTGCCTTTCCTTAATCTATTTTCTAAGATCAGTCGTAGGGTCAGCATTGCCTCACGTGTTCCAATATTTCTACGGAATCCAAACTGATCTTCCCCGAGGTCGGCTTCTACTAGTTTTTCAATTCGTCTGTATAGAATTCAGGTTAGTATTTTGCAGCCGTGACTTATTGAAGTGATAGTTCGGTAATTTTCAGATCTGTGAACACCTGCTTTCTTTGGTATTGGAATTACTATATTCTTCTTGAAGTCTTTCTCATACATTTTGCTCTCCAGATGGTAGAGTTTCGTCAGGACTGGCTGTCCCAGGGCTGTCAGTAGTTCTAATGGAATGCTGTCTACTCCCGGGGCCTTGTTTCGACTCAGGTCTTTCAGTGTTCTGTCAAACTCGTCACGCAGTATCATATCTCCCATTTTATCTTCATCTACATCCTCTTCAATTTCCATAATATTGTCCTCAAGCACATTGCTCTTGTATAGACCATTGTTGTTGTATGAGCTTACATATTTCATTTAGTCGTTTGGAGAGAGTGAGTGGATCTGTGGACGCTAGAAAACGGAGTGCCATGTGGAAAAATTGGAGTATATCTCGCATATTCTTCTGTTTGAGTTCATTAGAAGGGCGACGGCAGTGGAGGCAGTCAGAAACTTTTGCATCGTGTGTGGGGATAATGCCACTGGACAGAGCACGAAAAGAAAACTTTTTTCTAGTTTTAAGCAGGACCGCTTTGACTGTAGTAACTCTTCACGTTCAGGAACACCTTCGGGGTTTCACGAAGATCGTTTAAACGTGTTAATCCGCAATGATCCAAATCAGTGTACTCGAGAAGTGGCAAATGTGATGAACTATGATCATTTCACCATCGAGCGACAGTTGCAGTGCAATGGGGAAGGTTCAAAAATCGGGTGTACCTGATACTCTAAGCCAAAGTCACAAAAATCAGCGGATGGCCACACCTGCATTTCTACTTGTTCGCCATCAATTGACTCGTGAACAACACCAACCATTCGCACCCTGTATCGTTACTGGTGACGAGAAACGTCTTAGTAAGCGCAAGAAATAAACAGCTCAAATCAACATCTATATAATAGTGCAACACTATAAAAGTTTGTCCTAAGATCACAGTGAGAAAGAAGTTCATGGAGACATAGACCACACTGAAGCATAACATCTGAAGAACTTGAAGATGCCCTAATCAGACTAAAAAAATAATAAGGCAACTAGTAGAGAGAAATTTAATTTAGAATTCTCCAAATACGATCGTTACTTCTTAGAATGTAGACTCTTACATTCAATGAACATGTGCGGGAAACGACAATGCATTAAGAATGGGGCGGGACTAAAATTACTACTTCTTGAAGAAAGGAAATCGGTCTGTTACAGACGAGTTTAGGGGTAATAGCCTGCAGAATATCAGGTATAAAATATAAGCAAGAATCATGGCTACAAGATTTTAAAAGATAATTTAATGTTTATTAATAGACGAACAAAATGGTTTCCACAAAGGTTACGCACCGATGGATGCACGCTTAACTGTGCAACGGCTGACAGAAGGAAGAAGCAATTTTAATCTAGAAACATATATTGCACTGAGTCATTACACTGAGGAATTTGACAGGATGAAGCACAGCAAGCTGTGGAAATTGGTTGAAAGTGAGCGTCTTCCATAACAGGTGATGTACGATTTCAAAGCCTATACAAATAAACTTACATTCTCTCAGGCTTTTCAAACGAATAGATCATAAGGCCCATTATTCCCAATCAAGACGCTAGGCGAGGCATCTGCTTGACCTAGTCTTATTCATCCTGTGCTTAGACGATACACTAATGCAATAGAAAAAACATATCTCCAGCAAGTATTCAAATTCAACATCATTAATACCCTGCTATTTGATGATGATCAAGCTGTTGTCTCCCTCCTTGAGAATAACATACAGAAACCTGTGAGTCTGCTGCATTTCATAACCAGACATACAACTGTCATACACCAAAAACTTCAACTACAGTTATGGCTTTAAGAGAAAAAGAATTAGGACACAAAAAAATATTTTATATAAAAGTAGGTAATATAAAAATGGGTCTTCTGCTTACGATACTGTAATTCACATTGACGTGCTGTTCATAGCCAAGTATTTTATATCTTACATAGGCGCATAACGAATTGAGATCTGTCAAATTAAAAGAAAAAAAAGCTTTGAGATCAATACCAGAATAAACGTTTATTTCAACAGAAGTATTGCGATCGCTACATCCCGATGACGATGTTACCATTTCAATCAATATCACATCTGTATACAACCGAGACATCGACAGAACGATAATTTCTCACGAATGCGCGATACAGACAGAAGAATACTATCGAAAACTTAGCGCACAGATACCGAGATCAAACTCTACAAGACAATGACAGTCCCAACTCTTCGCTATGACAGCGAAGTACATTTTCCGAAGTAAAACCACAGAAAAGAAATTTTTGAGAGAAATTGAAGGTTGGAGAAGATTAGTTCCATCTGCAACGAAGAAATCAGGCCAGAGTTAAAGATATTCCCAACTCTAGAAAAATCTATGACTACAGGCGAATACGGCTCAACGATATGCTTCGAATGGACAATGATTTGTTAAGAAAAAAGGTACTGAATATCGTCTAGACTGTCAAAAGATGTTTAGAGCACCAAGTAAGGTGTGGACAGGTGGACCGGTTTCACCTGTAAGCTGAACCCATGAAGTGAATGATGTCAGATTCAGAATAAATATTTCACCCTGCCCCGGAGTATGCACTCTTTTGAAACTTCCTGCCAGATTATAACTGTTTCCTGGACCCCTCTCATGGGAAATTTAGTTATCTAGCATCTGACTTCATAGCTTCACTTCTGCCAGTACAACCCTCCTACTTCCCACACAGTTTCAATCGGTCAGAATGTTTCAAATAGGTGCTCACTGTACTGCATGGTGACAGACTTATTCTGGAAACAGTCCCCTAGTCTGTGTCTAAACCATTTCTTTGCATCATCCATTCTCCCTGAAGTGCTAGTCTAGGAAGCTTCTGTGGATATTTGGAGTTAGGAGAGCCACTGGCATAAGTCAATGTGGACTGGATAGCTTTGTAGGCAAGTGCTTTACTTGCGAAATGCAAAGATCGGGAATAATGACGGTGATGAAGACGATGAAAATCACAATTTTGCAAAAATTGTTTTCAGTCACGAGTTACTGAAAAACTGACATTACAACAGATCGGCTATTATTTATAAAACACTATGTGGCGTAGAAATACATGCTGAATAGCAGTTCATGAAAGAAGAACGCTGATCCTAACATTAATACGTCCTCGTTAATGGTGCAGCTACCACTTATATTGAGTTGTAGATTTATCTTGGATTTATAGACAGGTGCACTTACTTTTATTCTGTGATTTGTAACTGAAAACTACCCGAAAAAGCCTAGAGCGATTCATTACGGTACAACATTGTATGTTAAGCCAATTTTTAATCATAAAGAGTGATGTGCTACGTTTTAAGATCTGCAGTATTAAGTCTACAAACATAACTAACTTCGGAAGTAGCTTTGGTCAGAGAATATTGTAACTTTAGGTATGATTTCGTACACGAGCAAACACATTAGTCGAGCATATAGCTAATGCTGCACTGCGCCAGTGCATCAGTGAATGTAAAAGCGTTTATGCCATGCGTATAAAGTGGTAAAAAGGAGCCGAAAATTATAGAACAGAGTAAGGTGCCCCTGTCTCCTAATTAGGCGTAAATACGTAACTCAGGAAAATTAACACGTAAGCGATTATTTTATTTTGAAAAGGGCAGCTGCAACACGCGAAAGGCACTCGATAAAAACGTTATACTGACCAAGACATAAATGTGTAACTGTAACTGAAGATATGTGGACTCCTGAAACGTTTTTGTCATAAATAACACTGAACAAGAAGTGGCTAGTCGCTATATTTCTTCAAGTGGCTGTGATGCTTATCTCGTGCACCTGCGACGGCACGCGATGTCATTGGGATATATTCATTGCGCAAACCATTCTTCACTGAAAGAATCCACCAAGGAAATCGGAAGATGACGTCCCTCATTACTCTCTAATGACCTGCGTCATGGTAAGAGTTCTGTTTTCGGATTTTTCCGTCTTTCGTGATTATAAGTTCCTGTCTTTCATTTCGTGACTGTGCTTAGAAATACTGAAATTCGGACGCCAGCAGTAACACATAAAACTACTCCAATACTTGGGACAGAAGTACGAGAAATAACATTGACAACGGAAAGATCTCCGACCATGACGCATTTGTACAAAAACTATCTATCTAGATCGCATTTTATTTCTTCAAATGGATAACGCGTTGCGGTAGTGTGCAACTATCAGTTCTCTCTGATCTCTCTGATTACATTTGACAGATGACAGAAGTACTAAATATGTATGATTCATGAAGAATGCATGAAGTGAGAGGAATTAAATATGTAACTGAAAAATCTGTAGTAAATTTAGAATTTTAATTCCAGTCTGAGACTTGGAATGATGTGTATTGTGCAGAAGTATCTGCAGATAAGGAACTTTTGCAACATATTCTTTAGATATTTAGTTTTAACATGCCCACTTACTTTCAACACACCTATGTTCAAAACTGTGTAAGAGAGCTTTATGATTTAGAAGAGCAGCTTTGTGGTACGAGAGGTGTTGTAGTCCGCTGGCGAGCTTACAACTCCACAGTCGGGGGGAAAGTGGTATGGCTTCGTCAGTTTCACTTTCCGTAATCATCCTTGAGCTATTAATTAAAACGGTGACCTCTTGGCCCATCCTGACAAGAAATTTCCAAGTCAGCGTCAAAGGGAGGACAGGCTCATTGTATTTAAAAGAATGAAGGTGGCCGGGAAAAGCGGCATGTGTAATTAAGCACCTACCGCACCCGGCTGCCATTCTCTGGAGGGGCCGCATTGGTGACAAGTGACATCACTCAGTGGCAACAGCAGCAGCAGGTAGAAACGACGGCGAGATGCCTACCATCTCACCTGCCACACGCCCGCCTCTGCACCTTCTGGCTCACCCAGGCTGCGTGAAATGTACCACTGATACCCACGGGAGCGTTTGTGTAAAAGTTGGCTGTTGTATCTTACTACGAGCATGATATACGCCTTTACCACTCGCAGTAAGAGAGAAGTTCGTAACACAAATGTGTGACACATTTTTCCGTGCCAGCTACGATTTCTCTTATGTCATCACGATAGTCATTCCCCCTAAGCAGGTGGAGCAAACAAAATACTGTGGCATTCTGAGAAGAAAATTGGTGATTGAAGTTTCATGAAAGTACACACATCAAAAAAGTTTTGCATCACCCCAGTTCCCAGAATTCCTGAAGATAGACGTTGGCTGTGGATATTATATCACAGACACAGTCCCTTTGACTGTTCAGAGATGTCACTAAACAAGCCCAGCCGCGCGGGATTAGCCGAGCGGTCTTAGGCGCTGCAGTCGGACTGTGCGACTGGTCCCGGCGGAGGTTCGAATCCTCCCTCGGGCATGGGTGTGTGTGTTTGTCCTTAGGATAATTTAGGTTAAGTAGTGTGTAAGCTTAGGGACCCATAAGATTTCACACGCAGTTGAACATTTTTTTTTAAACCCGCCCAAAGACGTAAACAACCATGCATGAGCAGCGCCTATTAGACGGAGGGGGGTCCGATAGCCGATAAGTTCCACTCATTTCACTAGGAAGGAGGTACACGGCTCGTGTTGTCTGTAGTTCAACCATGCGTAGACGGTCAATACCGCGGTTCGATCGCGTCCGCATTGTTACTTTGTGCAGGGGAGAGCTCTCAACAAGGGAAGTGTCCAGGCGTCTGAGACTGAATCAAATCGATGTTTTTCGGACATGGAGGAGATACAGACACTCAGGAACTGTCGACATGCCTCGCTTAGCCCGCCCAAGGGCTACTACTTCAGTGGATGACCGCTACCTACGGATTATGGCTCGGAGGAAACCTGACAGCAACGCCACCATGTTGAATAATGCTTTTCGTGCAGCCACAGGACGTCGTGTTACGACTCAAACTGTGCGCAATAGGCTGCATGATGCGCAACTTCACTCGCGACGTCCATGGCGAGGTCCATCTTTGCAACCACGACACCATGCAATTCGTTACAAATGGGCCCAACAACATGCCGAATGGACCTCTCAGGATTGGCATCACGTTCTCTTCACTGATGAGTGTCGCATATGCCTTCAACCAGACAATCGTCGGAGACGTGTTTGGAGGCAACCCAGTCAGGCTGAACGCCTTAGACACACTGTCCAGCGAGTGCAGCAAGGTGGAGGTTCCCTGATGTTTTGGGGTGGCATTACGTGAGGCCGATGTACGCCGCTGGTGGTCATGCAAGGCGCGGTAACGGGTGTACGATACGTGAATGCCATCCTCCGACCGATAGCGCAAAGGTATCGGCAGCATATTAGCGAGGAGGTATTCATCTTCTTGGACGACAATTCGCGCCCCCATCGCGCACGTCTTGTGAATGGCTTGCTTCAGGATAACGACATCATTTACTTGTGGGCAACTGTGAAAGATAACGTCTATCGATAACGTCTATCGACGTAAGCCACGCACGCTGGAGGAGCTTCACCAGGAGATTACAGCGACATGTGCATCGATCTCCACTGTAACACTCACTGACGTAGTTGCGGCGAGCGCAAGTCGTTCTGTTATGTGTACGGTGAACATTTTTGAACATTTAAACTAACCATGTGCTAAACTGAAGGTTGTACAACATGTGTTTCAGTTATTAAATGTAAAATAAACACAAAAGTAATACTTTTCGTCCCTTAAATGTGTGCACATTTTTCTGTCGGACTCTGTTTATAGTAGTTTTTCCCTCTCTCTGCTTGCGATTGGAACAGGAATGGAAATGGCTAATAGTGGTTCATGGCACCCTTCGCCATGCACCATATAGTGGCTTGTGGAGTATGCGTATAGATGTAGATTTTTCCTAGGTGTTTATACGATGTGACAAGCTGCAGAATTTGATTCCATCGGTTGTCGATATGAGCGTTACCTCACACGGACGTACGTCTAAACAGGGCTATCGATCAATAAACTAAGTGTAAATATTTTGTAGGTCGTTCTGCATCATGTTGCGATGTTTCAGCGATGATACTTTCCTGTAAATAACAACTCCATGTACTGTATATGTGGGAGGACATCAAAAAGTAAGTTACAAATTATTATGGCAGGCCAAGTAAGTTTTATTGAGTGGAGCACCGCACATCAAAGTGATGCACACATTTGACACTATTTTTCAACACAATCATCTTGTCCCTGTAAACAGCAGCATGAACGTTCTACCAATCGCTTAGTTCCTCGTCGATAAAAATTCGCTCCTTTGTCATGGCGCCGTTCAAGAACCGCTGTGTCAACATCCTCATCGCTGGAAAATGTACGATTGCTGCGGATGAGTTTCTCGATTGCCTGGACACAGTCATACGTGGTAGATACTGACGGGCCACCTTGCCGATAGGCATCACTTACGTCTGTCCGACCTTGATAAAATTTGTGTCATCATTTCACTGGACGCGACGTTGAATTTGGACCATACACCGAAAGAATTACATCACGAATCTCTGTGCAGTTTAAGCTTTTTGCCCACGAGATTCACCGAACAAAATGGTGCAGTGGTTAGCACACTGGACTAGCATTCGGGAGGACGAAGGTTCAAGCCCGCGTCCGGCCATCCTGACTTAGGTTTTTCAAGTTTTCCTTAAATCGATTAAGTCAAATGCCGGGATGGTTCCTTCGAAAGGGTACGGCCGACTTCCTTCCTCATCCTTCCCTAATTCGGTGGGACCGATGACTTCGCTGTTTGGTCCCCTCCCCCAAACCAACCAAACAACCCACAACGAAACTTTGTCTCGAAGCCTGGCAGAAAATCCAAAGAGATTCTGGTCGTATGTGAAGGATGTTAGCGGCAAGAAACAATCAATGACTTCTCTGCGTGATAACAATGGTGATACTATCGAAGACAGTGCTGCCAAAGCAGATTTACTAAACACAGCCTTCCGAAATGCCTTCACAAAAGAAGACGAAGTAAATATTCCAGAATTCAAATCAAGAACAGCTGCCAGCATGAGTAACGTAGAAGTAAATATCCTCGGAGTAGTGAAGCAACTCAAATCACTTAATAAAAGCAAGTCTTCTGGTCCAGACTGTATAGCAATTAGGTTCCTTTCGGAGTATGCTGATGCATTAGTTCCATACCTAACAATCATATACAACCGTTCGCTGGACGAAAGATCCTTACCGAAAGACTGGAAAGTTGCACAGGTCACACTAATATTCAAGAAAGATAATAGAAGTAATCCACTAAATTACAGGCTCATATCGTTGACGTCGATATGCAGCAGGATTTTAAAACATATATTGTGTTCGAACATTATGAATTACCTCGAAGGAAACGGTCTATTGACATAAGGTCAACATGGATTTAGAAAACATCGTTCCTGTGAAACACAACTAGCTCTTTGTTCACATGAAGTGCTGAGTGCTATTGACAAGAGATTTCAGATCAGTTCTGCATTGCTGAATTCCCGTAAGGCTTTTGACATTGTACCACACAAGTGGCTCGTAGTAAAATTGCGTGCTTATGGAATATCGTCTCAGTTATGTGACTGGATTTGCGATTTCCTGCCAATGAGGTCACAGTTCGTAGTAATTGACGGAAAGTCATCGAGTAAAACAGAAGTGACTTCAGGCTTTCCCCAAGGTAGTGTTATAGGCCCTTTGCTGCTCGTTATCTATATAAACGATTTGGGAGACCATCTGAGCAGACGTCTTCGGTTGTTTGCAAATGACGCTGAGGTTTATCGTCCAATAAAGTCATCAGAAGATCAAAACAAACAGCAAAACGATTTAGAAAAAATATCTGAATGCTGCGAAAAGTGGAAGTTGACGCTAAATAACGAAAAGTGTGAGGCCATTGACATGAGTGCTAAAAGGAACTCGTTAAACTTCGGTTTCACGATAAATCAGTCTAATCTAAAAGCCGTAAATTCAACTAAATACCTAGGTATTACAATTACGAACAACTTAAATTGGAAAAAATACATAGAAAATGTTGTGGGCAAGGCTAGCCAAAGTCTGCGTTTTATTGGCACGCTGTTGTTGTGCTGTTCAGTCCTGAGACTGGTTTGATGCAGCTCTCCATGCTACTTTATCCTGTGCAAGCTTCTTCATCCCCCAGTAACTACAGCAACCTACATCCTTCTGATCTGTTTAGTGTATTCATCTCTTGGTCTCCCTCCACGATTTTCACCCTCCACGCAGCCCTCCAATACTAAATTGGTGATCCCTCGATGTCTCAAAGAACATGTCCTACCAACCGATCCCTTCTTCTAGTCAAGTTGTGCCACAAGCTCCTCTTATCCCTAATTCTATTCAATACCTCCTCATTAGTTATGTGATCTACCCATCTAATCTTCAGCATTCTTCTGTAACACCACATTTCAAAAGCATCTATTCTCTTCTTGTCCAAACTATTTATCGTCCACCTTTCACTTCCATACATGGCTACACTCCATACAAATACTTTCAGAAACGACTTCCTGAAACTTAAATCTATACTCGATGTTAACAAATTTCAATTCTTCAGAAACGCTTTCCTTGCCATTGCCAGTCTACATTTTATGTCCTCTCTACTTCGACCATCATCAGTTATTTTGCTCCCCAAATAGCAAAACTCCTTTACTACTTTAAGTGTCTCATTTCCTAATCTAATACCCTCAACATCACCCGACTTAATTCGACTACATTCCATTATCCTCGTTTTGCTTTTGTTGATGTTCATATTATATCCTCCTTTCAAGACACTGTTCATTCCACTCAACTGCTCTTCCAAGTCCTTTGCTGTCTCTGACAGAATTACAATGTCATCGGCGAACCTCAAAGTTTTTATTTCTTCTCCATGGATTTTAATACCTACTCCGAATTTTTCTTTTGTTTCCTTCACAGCTTGCTCATTATACAGACTGAATAACATCGGGGGAGGCTACAACCCTGTCTCACTCCCTCCCCAACCACGGCTTCCCTTTCGTGTCCCTCGGCTCTTATAACTGCCAACTGGTTCCTGTACAAATTGTAAATAGCCTTTCGCTCCCTGTATTTTATCCCTGCCACCTTCAGAATTTGAAAGAGAGTATTCCAGGCAACATTGTCAAAAGCTTTCTCTAAGTCTACAAATGCTAGAAACGTAGGTTTGCCTTTCCTTAATCTATTTTCTAAGATAAGTCGTAGGGTCAGTATTGCCTCACGTGTTCCAATATTTCTACGGAATCCAAACTGATCTTCCCCGAGGTCGGCTTCTACTAGTTTTTCCATTCGTCTGTAAAGAATTCGCGTTAGTATTTTGCAGCCGTGACTTATTAAACTGATAGTTCGGTAATTTTCAGATCTGTCAACACCTGCTTTCTTTGGGATTGGAATTATTATATTCTTCTTGAAGTCTGAGGGTATTTCGCCTGTCTCATATCTCTTGCTCACCAGATGGTAGAGTTTTGTCAGGACTGGCTCTCCCAAGGCTGTCAGTAGTTCTAATGGAATGTTGTCTACCCCTGGGGCCTTGTTTCGACTCAGATCTTTCAGTGCTCTGTCAAACTCTTCACACAGTATCATATCTCCCATTTCATCTTCATTTACATCCTCTTCCATTTCCATAATATTCTCCTCAAGTACATCACCCTTGTATAGACGCTCTATATACTCCTTCCACCTTTCTGCTTTCCCTTCTTTGCTGAGAACTGGGTTTCCATCGAAGCTCTTGATATTCATGGAAGTGGTTCTCCTTTCTCCAAAGGTCTCTTTAATTTTCCTGTAGGCAGTATCTATCTTACCCCTAGTGAGGTAAGCCTCTACATCCTTACATTTGTCCTCTAGCCATCCCTGCTTAGCCATTTTGCACTTCCTGTCGATATCATTTTTGACACGTTTGTATTCCTTTTTGCCTGCTTCATTTACTGTATTTTTATATTTTCTCCTTTCATCAATTAAATCCAATATTTCTTTTCTTACCCAAGGGTTTCTACTAGCCCTCGTCTTTTTACCTATTTGATCCTCTGCTGCCTTCACTATTTCATCCCTCAAAGCTACCTATTCTTCTTCTACTGTATTTCTTTCCCCCATTCCTGTCAATTGTTCCCTTATGCTCTCCTTGAAACTCTGTACAACCTCTGGTTCTTTCAGTTTATCCAGGTCCCATCTCCTTAAATTCCCACCTTTTTGCAGTTTCTTCAGTTTTAATCTACAGTTGATAACCAATAGGTTGTGGTCAGAGTCCACATCTGCCCCTGGAAATATCTTACAATTTAAAACCTGGTTCCTAAAACTCTGTCTTACCATTATGTAATCTATCTGATACCTTTTAGTATCTCCAGGGTTCTTCCGTGTATACAACCTTCTTTTATGATTCTTGAACCAAGTGTTAGCTATAATTAAGTTGTGCTCTGTGCAAAATTCTTCCAGGCGGCTTCCTCTTTCATTTCTTCCCCCCAATCCATATTCACCTACTACGTTTCCTTCTCTCCCTTTTCCTATCACCGAATTCCAATCACCCATGGCTATTAAATTTTCGTCTCCCTTCACTATCTGAATAATTTCTTTTATTTCATCATACATTTCTTCAATTTCTTCGTCATCTGCAGAGCTAGTTGGCATATAAACTTGTACTATTGTGGTAGGTGTGGGCTTCGTGTCTATCTTGTCCACAATAATGCGTTCACTATACTGTTTGTAGTAGCTTACCCGCACTCCTATTTTTTTTGTTCATTATTTAAGCTACTCCTGCATTACCCCTATTTCATTTTGTATTTATAACCCTGTATTCGCCTGACCAAAAGTCTTGTTCCTCCTGCCACCGAACTTCACTAATGCCCACTATAGCCGGCCGGTGCGGCCGAGCGGTTCTATGCGCTGCAGTCTGGAACCGCGCGACCGCTACGGTCGCAGGTTCGAATCCTGCCTCGGGCATGGATGTGCGTCATGTCCGTAGGTTAGTTAGGTTTAAGTAGTTCTAAGTTCTAGGGGACTGATGACCTCAGATGTTAAGTCCCATAGTGCTCAGAGCCATTTGAACCATTTGAATACCCACTATATCTAACTTTAACCTCTCCATTTCCCTTTTTAAATTTTCTAACCTACCTGCCCGATTAAGGGATCTGGCATTCCACGCTCCGATCCGTAGAATCCCAGTTTTCTTTCTCCTGATAACGACGTCCTCCTGAGTAGTCCCCGCCCGGAGGTCCGAATGGGGGACTATTTTACCTCCGGAATATTTTACCCAAGAGGACGCCATCATCATTTAACCATACAGTAAAGCTACATGCCCTCGGGAAAAATTACGGCCGTAGTTTCCCCTTGCTTTCAGCCGTTCGCAGTACCAGTACAGCAAGGCTGTTTTGATTAATGTTACAAGGCCAGATCAGTCAATCAACCAGACTGTTGCCCCAGCAACTACTGAAAAGGCTGCTGCCCCTCTTCAGGAACCACACGTTTGTCTGGCCTCTCAACAGATACCCCTCCGTTGTGGTTGCACCTACGGTACAGCTATCTGCATCGCTGAGGCACGCAAGCCTCCCCACCAACGGCAAGATCCATGGTTCATGGAGGGTTTATTGGCACGACGCTTAGAAAGTGTAACAGACCTACTAAGGAGACTGCCTACACTACGTTTGTGCGTCATCTTTTAGAATACTGCTGCGCGGTGTGGGATCCTTACCAGATAGGACTGACGGAGTACATCGAAAAAGTTCAAAGAAAGGCATCACGTTTTGTAATATCGCGAAATATGGGAGAGAGTGTCACAGAACTGAAACAGGATTTGGGCTGGAAATCATTAAAAGAAATTCGTTTTTCGTAGCGACGGAATCTTCTCACTAAATTCCAATCACCAACTTTTTTTGTTAACACCGACCTACATAGGGAGGAACGATCACCACGATAAAATAAGGGAAATCAGAGCTCGTACGGAAAAATATAGGTGTTCATTCTTTCCGCGCGCTATACGAGATTGGAATAATAGAGAATTTTGAAGGCGGTTCGATGAACCCTCTGCCAGGCACATAAATATGATTTTCAGGGTATCCATCTAGATGTAGATGTAGAAGATTCGTACTGTCCCGCGTACTTTAGCTTTGGATTGTGTTTCCAGTTACCGCGCCGATTTACTTCCACACTGGGAAACAATTGTTACCCGTACCACGGCAGAAGTGAGGCTGCAGGAAAGCCGGAACATACACTCTCTTATGACAAAGCGCCTCTCTTGTGAAGTAAAAACTGTGAGTGCTGCTGACACTATCTGATAAATCGTTTACAAATACATAACACATTGTCTGTTCTGCTACGCTTCCTTGGGGGACACCCGACGTAATTTCGTTTGTATTTAACAATCGCTGCTCACTGCAACCTACTAGGAACTACAGTCTGACGTGGGACTACGAACAACGGTTCAGCATGGGACTTTTCACGCATACAAATCATCACGAGAGATGAAAGAAGCGATAAGTGAGAGAAGAGATCGTAGTACCGCCTCAGGGCTGAATAACGGGCATTTTCTGTATTATTTGACACCCAGTTAGCCCAAGAGCCAGTTTTCCGCTTTGAGCACGTGTGTATGCGTGATGTGTGTCAGTGGCGGTACCTCGGTATACATTCTGGGTGTTTAAAAATTTTTAAATTCAGGTAAATATGAGACTGTGAAATTAACAGCACCTCCTGGGATAACAGTTCTGCTTATCAACATATTTCTACAGCTTCAGCCACTGGCAACAATAATAATGATAGTAATAAAAATAATAGCTTGTTTGAAAAAATAAAGAATTGTTTTTGTGGAATTCTGTTGTTTTGTAAATACACTCCTGGAAATGGAAAAAAGAACACATTGACACCGGTGTGTCAGACCCACCATACTTGCTCCGGACACTGCGAGAGGGCTGTACAAGCAATGATCACACGCACGGCACAGCGGACACACCAGGAACCGCGGTGTTGGCCGTCGAATGGCGCTAGCTGCGCAGCATTTGTGCACCGCCGCCGTCAGTGTCAGCCATTTTGCCGTGGCATACGGAGCTCCATCGCAGTCTATAACACTGGTAGCATGCCGCGACAGCGTGGACGTGAACCGTATGTGCAGTTGACGGACTTTGAGCGAGGGCGTATAGTGGGCATGCGGGAGGCCGGGTGGACGTACCGCCGAATTGCTCAACACGTGGGGCGTGAGGTCTCCACAGTACATCGATGTTGTCGCCAGTGGTCGGCGGAAGGTGCACGTGCCCGTCGACCTGGGACCGGACCGCAGCGACGCACGGATGCACGCCAAGACCGTAGGATCCTACGCAGTGCCGAAGGGGACCGCACCGCCACTTCCCAGCAAATTAGGGACACTGTTGCTCCTGGGGTATCGGCGAGGACCATTCGCAACCGTCTCCATGAAGCTGGGCTACGGTCCCGCACACCGTTAGGCCGTCTTCCGCTCACGCCCCAACATCGTGCAGCCCGCCTCCAGTGGTGTCGCGACAGACGTGAATGGAGGGACGAATGGAGACGTGTCGTCTTCAGCGATGAGAGTCGCTTCTGCCTTGGTGCCAATGATGGTCGTATGCGTGTTTGGCGCCGTGCAGGTGAGCGCCACAATCAGGACTGCATACGACCGAGGCACACAGGGCCAACACCCGGCATCGTGGTGTGGGGAGCGATCTCCTACACTGGCCGTACACCACTGGTGATCGTCGAGGGGACACTGAATAGTGCACGGTACATCCAAACCGTCATCGAACCCATCGTTCTACCATTCCTAGACCGGCAAGGGAACTTGCTGTTCCAACAGGACAATGCACGTCCGCATGTATCCCGTGCCACCCAACGTGCTCTAGAAGGTGTAAGTCAACTACCCTGGCCAGCAAGAACTCCGGATCTGTCCCCCATTGAGCATGTTTGGGACTGGATGAAGCGTCGTCTCACGCGGTCTGCACGTCCAGCACGAACGCTGGTCCAACTGAGGCGCCAGGTGGAAATGGCATGGCAAGCCGTTCCACAGGACTACATCCAGCATCTCTACGATCGTCTCCATGGGAGAATAGCAGCCTGCATTGCTGCGAAAGGTGGATATACACTGTACTAGTGCCGACATTGTGCATGCTCTGTTGCTTGTGTCTATGTGCCTGTGGTTCTGTCAGTGTGATCATGTGATGTATCTGACCCCAGGAATGTGTCAATAAAGTTTCCCCTTCCTGGGACAATGAATTCACGGTGTTCTTATTTCAATTTCCAGGAGTGTAGTTAAGTAGAGTTTGTGGCAAGAACGACATAATATTTAAGCGTCCACTACTCTCTGTTTCGCATTTTCGCGTAAGTGGGAGTTTTCATGCTCTTTCTTTATCTTTCCGGTCTTAAGTATAAGATCCCTAATACATGTATTAGTAACGAATTAACTTCCAGGCTGAAGAACGTTCTTACACTGCACCTACACAACAAATTTTGCTTATTATACACTTCTTTGTTATATGTTCGCTTGTAGTCACTCTTATCTGATTTCGTACATTTCCCAGACGACTGATCTGGTCTGGGGACCCCTAGTTCCTTGCGGCTAACTTTCCATGGCAATTTTCTTTACTGTTAACAGTTGAAACAGGTCTCGAAAATCAAACTGCCGTTTGCGTAAATGATTAAATTCAAGTAGTACTATCCACAAACAAGGTCACTTGACTAGAGTACAAATGAGGCGCTGAGAGCCATAAGAGCCAAACGCACAATGTCTTTGGCCCTACATTTAAGTGAATATCAGAGAAGCCACTGAGACAGCTTTTCGTGAATGTTCATATATACGTGCAATGTGGGCCTATAGTACAGATAAATCTGACGCACCATAAGTCCAACAGATGTCAGAAGCTTGAATAAATACTACAGTCTCACAATCGACGATGATGTGCTTTATTGCTCTCAGTGCCTCAAATGGATTACCGTATAATAAAATCCAAAACTCAGTATACTGTATTTCATTCAGAATCCCCAAAACAGGCTTTTCTATCAGTATAACATATACTGATGTCCGATCTAATTTTACTATATAGTGAGTGAATTGATATATCTGAGAAACGTGCCACCGTCTGTCGGTATTTATGCCAAAAGCCCATGGGGCTAAAAGACTGCTGCAGTGTGCTACCACCTGATGGCACTGACGTTAACTTGTAGTTGAGTAGTAAGGGCTAGTTGAGCACGCCCTGAACCGCGCACGTTGTTTATCAAATCCATATGTATTGACCCATAAGGCAACTCGTCACAACAGTCGCGGATGCGCAAAAACTCCTTAAACTGTGCGCAACTATAGGTGTTATCGCTACCCTGACGCCAAGGTTCACAGTGTCTACAGCAACAATGGAGCATAGCGCGGTAGATGTAGTGCAGTGTGATTCAGATTACCGCATCTGCATTACGCTTAACAATATTCAAAGAAATATAGCCAAAATAGTCCGTAAGATACCAGATGTTCGGGTGTTAACGTGCTCTTGTGGTCTACACAGCAGCCGTCACTGGTGTGTGTTCCATTTTCGTGCCATGAGGTCTAGAGTACCGTAGACATTGTCGCCCAGGTTGATGCCGTGTTTCTCGACTTCAGGAAGGCATTCTACAGGGTGTTAAAAAAAGGTACGGCCAAACTTCCAGGAAACATTCCTCACACACAAATAAAGAAAAGATGTTTTGTGGACATGTGTCCGGAAACGCTTAATTTCCATGTTAGAGCTCATTTTAGTTTCGTCAGTACGTACTGTACTTCCTCGATTCACCGCCAGTTGGCCCAATTGAAGGAAGGTAATGTTGACTTCGGTGCTTGTGTTGACATGCCACTCATTGCTTTACACTACTACTATCAAGCACATCAGTACGTAGCATCAACAGGTTAGTGTTCATCACGAACGTGGTTTTGCAGTCAGTGCAATATTTAAAATGCGGAGTTGGCAGATGCCCATTTGATGTACGGATTAGCACGGGGCAATAGCCTTGGCGCGGTACGTTGGTATCGAAACAGATTTCCAGAACAAAGGTGTCCCGACAGAAAGACGTTCGAAGCAATTGATCGGCGTCTTAGGGTGCACGGCACATTCCAGCCTATGACTCGCGACTGGGGAAGACCTAGAACGACGACGACACCTGCAATGGACGAGGCAATTCTTCGTGCAGTTGACGATAACCCTAATGTCAGCGTCAGAGAAGTTGCTGCTGTACAAGGTAACGTTGACCACGTCACTGTACGGAGAGTGCTACGGGAGAACCAGTTGTTTCCGTACCATTTACAGCGTGTGCAGATACCATCAGCAGCTGATTGGCCTCCACGGGTACACTTCTGTGAATGGTTCATCCAACAATGTGTCAATCCTCATTTCAGTGCAAATGTTCTCTTTACGGATAAAGCTTCATTCCAACGTGATCAAATTGAGAATTTGCACAATCAACATGTGTGGGCTGACGAGAATCCGCATGCAATTGTGCAATCACGTCATCAACACAGATTTTCCGAGAACGTTTGGGCAGGCATTGTTGGTGATGTCTTGATTGGGATCCATATTCTTCCGCCTACCCTCAATGGAGCACGTTATCATGATTTCATACGGGATACTCTACCTGTGCTGCTACAACATGTGCCTTTGCAAATACGACACAACATGTGGGTCATGCACGATGGAGCTCCTGCACATTTCAGTCGAAGTGTTCGTACGCTTCTCAATAACAGTTTCGGTGACCGATGGATTGGTAGAGGCGGACCAATTCCATGGCCTCCACGCTCTCCTGACCTCAACCCTCTTGACTTTCATTTATGGGGGCATTTGAAAGCTCTTGTCTACGCAACCCCGGTAACAAATGTAGAGACTCTTCTTGCTCGTATTGTGGACGGCTGTGATACAATACGCCATTCTCCAGGGCTGCATCAGCGCATCAGGGATTCCATGCGACGGAGGATGGATGCATGTATCCCCTCTAACGGAGGACATTTTGAACATTTCCAGTAACAAAGTGTTTAAGTCACGCTGGTACGTTCTGTTGCTATGTGTTTCCAGTCCATGATTAATGTGATTTGAAGAGGAGTAATAAAATGAGCTCTAACATGGAAAGTAAGCGTTTCCGGACACATGTCCACATTACATATTTTCTTTCTTTGTGTGTGAGGAATGTTTCCTGAAAGTTTGGTTCAAATGGCTCTGAGCACTATGGGACATAACATCTGTAGTCAGCAGTCCAGTAGAACTTAGAACTACTTCAAACCTAACTAACCTAAGGACATCACACACATCAATGCCCGAGGCAGGATTCGAACCTGCGACCGTAGCGGTCACGCAGTTCCAGACTGAAACGCCTTTAACCGCTCGGCCACACCGGTCGGCCCTGAAAGTTTGGCCGTACCTTTTTTTAACACCCTGTATACAGCTCCGCACTGACGTCTAGTGAACTAAATACTAGCTTATCAATCGCGGGACCAGATTTGGGACTAGATTCGGGATCTCCTTGCAGATGCAAGGTGGGCAAATGAAAAATTGCCTGGAAAATATTTCAGGCACCTTAAGATAGGCATGAACCATGAACCTTGGCCTTGCATCTGGTGGGGAGGCTTGCGTGTCTTACATATACAGATAGCCGTACCGTAGGTGCAACCACAACGGATGGGTATCTGTTGAGAGGCCAGACAAACGTGTGGTTCCTGAAGAGGGGCAGCAGCCTTTTCAGTAGTTGCAGGGGCAAAAGTCTGCATGATTGACTGATCTGCCCTTGTAGCATTAATCAAAACGGCCTTGCTGTGCTGATACTGCGAACGGCTGAAAGCAAGGGGAAACTGCAGCCGTAATTTTTCCCGAGGGCATGCAGCTTTACTGTATGGTTAAATGATGATGGCATCCTTTTGGGTAAAATATTCTGGAGGTAAAATAGTCCCCCATTCGGCTCACCGGGCGGGGAATACTCAGGAAACGTCGGCATCAGGAAAAAGAAAACTGGTGTTCTGCGGATTGGAGCGTGGAATGTCAGGTCCTTTAATCGGGTAGGTAGGTTAGAAAATTTAAAAAGGGAAATGGATAGGTTAAAGTTAGATATAGTGGGAATTAATGAAGTTCGGTGGCAGGAGGAACAAGACTTCTGGTCAGGTGAATACAGGGTTATAAATACAAAATCAAATAGGGGTAATGCAGACATGTCCTGAGAATGTATGATAGAGAAACGCTCTATTACATACTTGAGATGATTCGTGCTGGTGACACTGAGAAGGAAGTTTACAAACACACTGCGCAACTTCAAATAAATATAAAGACGGAACGTTCTATTACACACTCGAGATGATTCATAGTGTCACTGAACAGCAAGATTATATTCTGCACAAATTAAATAAATTCAGCAAAACAGACATACGGCCGTTAATCTTCACTCTCTAAACCACCTCTTATAATAGAATCACCACCCTACCGGCACAAGCAGTAATAATAATTCGTAGACAGCTAATGCCAACCTACCATAACCGACAAAACACCAAGTACAGTAACTTCAAGCATAAATACGCCACCCTTGTAACTTAAACTAATTATTTTTTGAGGTTATAATATAGTCTAAAGTTTCAGACAAAGATTTTACCTACTTGTGGTTTCCACTAAACCTGCGATTTCAGTCAATAGATTCCCAGCAACGGATATCACGATTATGATATTTCTCATCCTCAGGATGTCACGAGTTCCTTTTTTTGGTCTCAACTTACCAATTTCTGGCAGTCCATATTCCTTGTGTGAGAACATCGGCCAACTGCACCGAAGAAAATAAATTGGTTTGAATTTCACCGACAGTTGTCCGAACAAAGTAAGAGCATATGGACTATCAGACCAATTGTGTGATTGGATTGAAGAGTACCTAGATAACATAACGCAGGATGTCATTCTCAGTGGATAGAAGTCTTCCGAAGTAAGAGTGATTTCAGGTGCGCCGCAGGGGAGTGTCGTGGGACCGTTGCTGTTCACAATATATATAAATGACCTTGTGGATAACATCGGAAGTTCACTGAGGCTTTTTGCGGATGATGTTGTAGTATATCGAGAAGTTGTAACAATGGAAAATTGTACTGAAATGCAGGAGGATCTGCAACGAATTGACGCATGGTGGAGAGAATGGCAGTTGAATCTCAATGTAGACAAGTGTAATGTGCTGCGAATACATAGAAAGAAAGATCCTGTATCATTTATCTAAAATATAGCAGGTCAGCAACTGGAAGCAGTTAATTCCATAAATTATCTAGGAGTACGCATTAGGAGTGATTTAAAATGGAATGACCATATAAAATTAATCGTCGGTAAAGCAGATGCCAGACTGAGATTCATTGGAAGAATCCTAAGGAAATGCAATCCGAAAACAAAGGAAGTAGGTTACAGTACACATGTTCGCTCACTGCTTGAATACTGCTCAGCAGTGTGGGATCCGCACCAGATAGGGTTGATAGAGGAGATAGAGAAGATCCAACGGAGAGCAGCGCGCTTCGTTACAGGATCATTTAGTAATCGCGAAAGACTCTGCAAGAGAGACGCTCAGTAGCTCGGTACGGGTTTTGTTGAAGTTTCGAGAACACACCTTCACCGAGGAGTCAAGCAGTATATTGCTTCCTCCCACGTATATCTCGCGAAGAGACGATGGGGATAAAATCAGAGAGATTAGAGCCCACACAGAGGCATACCGACAATCTTTCTTTCGACAAACTGCCTACTGGCTTCTGTCTCGGGTTCTTCAGCCGACGTTCATCTAATGCCGAAGAACCCGAGACAGAAGCCAATAGGCAGTTTGTCAACAAGTGGCCACGAAAGCCTTAACAATTTTGTAATACGAGAATGGAATAGAAGGGATAATCGATAGAGGGTGGCCGAGCGGTTCTAAGCGCTTCAGTGTGGAACCGCGCGACCGCTACGGTCGCAGGTTCGAATCCTGCCTCGGGCATGGATGTGTGTGATTTCCTTAGGTTAGTTAGGTTTAAGTAGTTCTAAGTTCTAGGGGACTGATGACCTCAGAAGTTTAAGTCCTATAGTGCTCAGAGCCATTTGAACAAAAGCTATTTGAACCGATAGAGGTACTCGAAGTACCCTCCGCCACACACCGTCGGGTGACTTGCGGAGTATGGGTGCTGATGTAGATGTAGAAGTCTGTAGCTAGGGGTGATGAGCTCGGTCACGGCTGCAGTCGTTCCCGTAAAGGCGCACTGATCTGAAACCAACATATTACGTCCTCCCAAAAATGACCACAACGAGAAAATCGGAGAAATTAGACCTAATAGTAAGGCATTTTCTTTTTTTGGGGGGGGGGGGGGGGAGCGGAAGGGGCGGGAAAGAGAGATAATTTGCATCTCTTGGATACGGGGATTTCTGCGCTCAGACTGGGACAGGTAAGTGGTTGCGCGGTGACCCGGGCATGGTGGCTGGTGGCTGGTGTCTGCGGGTGGCGACGGTTGGGCTGTTGTGGAGCAGACAGGTGGCGGATGTGGCGCCAGAAGTCATCTGGCGGCGCGGCGCGCGCTGCACCTGCCACGGCCAACGGCCCCCTGGCCGCCGGCCGCGCTGCCGACATCCGCCCGGCGGTGGGCGTCAAATCACTTGTTCGCCGTACGCACTCACCCGAGCGTACTAAACGTCCACCCTTTATCTTCCCTCAAACGTGGTTCATGGGTCCGATCGCATACCGTCTCACTGGCATCCCTCTCCAGTGGACGGCGTCATACGAAATAGGCCTCTGGAGTGACGTTAGTGGCTAACATCACGAAAACAAAACCGAATTACGAGTGGGAAACATTATAAACGGTGTTCCACGTGGTTCAATTCTTGGCCCCACCTATTCATCACTTATTAAATTATAATGGCCAACAAAAATTTTTTTTTAATTTTTTTTACTTTTGTAGCTGATCTTTAAAGAGTTTTATGAGCTGAACCCAAATCTAGCCTTAGTTTTTTGTATTACCCATAGTTTTCGAACAATATGCTTTTTTATTATATAGTATAAGAACTGCAGTGCAATAAAGCGACTGGGGTGGATGAAATTAAGTTGGAACTCATCAAATACAATGGAATGTCAGGTCTTAAAAGGCTACACAGGATAACTGAAAAGGCGTGGGAGTCGGGACAGGTTCCATCAGACTGGACGAAAGCAGTAATCACTCCAATCCTTAAACTTGGATCAGAAAAGATTGCAATAACTACAGAGGTATCTCTTTAATCAGCGTTGTGGGTAAAATCTTCTGTGGTATTGTCGAAAGGAAAGTGCGAGTATTGGTTGAGGACAAATTGGATGAAAATCAGTGTGGGTTTAGGCCTCTTAGAGGTTGTCAGGACCAGATCTTTAGCTTAAGGCAAATAATGGAGAAGTGTTACGAGTGGAAAAGGGAATTGTATCTATGCTTTATAGATCTAGAAAAGGCATATGACCGGCTTCCTAGGGGGAAGTTATTGTCTGTTCTACGAGTTTATGGAATAGGAGGCAAACTTTTGCAAGCAATTAAAGGTCTTTACATAGATAATCAGGCAGCAGTTAGAGTTGACGGTAAATTGAGTTCCTGGTTCAGAGTATTTTCAGGGGTAAGACAAGGCTGCAGCCTGTCTCCACTGTTGTTCATATTATTTATGGATCATATGTTGAAACCAATAGACTGGCTGGGTGAGATTAAGATATGTGAACACAAAATAAGCAGTCTCGCATATGCGGATGACTTAGTTGTGAAGGCAGATTCGATTGAAAGTTTGCAAAGTAGTATTTCAGAGCTAGATCAGAACTGTAAGGACTATGGTATGAAGATTAGCATCTCCAAAACGAAAGTAATGTCAGTGGGAAAGAGATATAAATGGATTGAGTGCCAAATAGGAGGAACAAAGTTAGAATAGGTGGACAGTTTCAAGTACATAGGATGCATATTCTCACAGGATGGCAACATAGTGAAAGAACTGGAAGCGAGGTGTAGCAAAGCTTATGCAGTGAGCGCTCAGCTACGATCTACTCTCTTCTGTAAGAAGGAAATCAGTATCAAGACTAAGTTATCTGTGCACCGTTCAATCTTTCGATCAACTTTGTTGTATGGGTGCGAAAGCTGGGTGGATTCAGGTTACCTTATCAGTAAGGTTGAAGTCACGGATATGAAAGCAGCTAGGATGATTGCAGGTACTAGTAGATGGGAACAATGGCAGGAGGGTGTCCACAATGAGGAAATCAAAGAAAAACTGGGAATAAACTCTATAGAACCTACTACGGTGTCGTAGCAGGCGGAGAGGTGATACTCCGACGTGGCGCGTCCCAGGTGGCGGATAGGGGGGTCCTCACCGGTTTACCGGCAGACTTGAGCGAAATAAAATAGCTCTCGCGGACCAAACACTAAACAACCTCTACGGCTAACAACCGTAGTTGTAACTCGGAGCTTGCTCCATACAAGGTTGACTACCTTTGAAAGTCAAACATGGAAGGAAATCTTTCAAGGAATAATCCACCGCTTGGCAATAACCAAGGAAGACTGCACTCGGATACGGTGGGCAGTCACCTGAAAGATAACTTGGATGAGTCGGAGCATCTGAAAATACCCAAAACGGACAGACGACCAAAACTCAAGACAGGACAAATAAACTACATTGCGACACACAACATAAATTCCCTCATACAACCAGGCAAACTCAAAATTCTGACGGATGAAATGGATCGCAAGGGGATTCTCATAACCGGACTTCAAGAAATGAGAAATACTGATCAGGAGCCGATAGAATCACAAGGATATAGGATTTATAAGGGAATACCAGGGAAAAGAGTCATGAAACAGTGTCCACAATTTGGAACAGGATTCGTGGTAAGTCTGAAAATAATAGAGTCCATAATAGAATTTAAAGCACAATCTCCCAGGCTCTCAACATTAACTCTAAAAGCTGCAAATAAAATGTACACAATAATAAATGCCCATGCCCCGACAAATGATAAAAATAATAAAAAAGAACACAGAGAAGAGGTAGAAAAATTTTGGGAGCTCTTAGATCAAACGACGAATAACATTAATAAAAATCACATCAAAATTTTAATTGGAGACTTCAATGCCCAGTTAGGAAGGGAAAAGAGATATAGAGACATAATAGGGAAATGGACAGCACAAAGAAGAACAAACAAAAATGGCATAAGACTAGTGGAATTTTGCAGAAACCATGACATGATCTCAAAGTCGACGTATTTTAAGAGAAGACCAAGTAAACTAAAAACTTGGAAACATCCAGACTGGAAAAAAGGAGAATGGCAACTGGACCATGTCTGCATGGATAAGAATTACCACAGGGAAATTTACAATGTGAAAGTACTGAGAGGGACAGATACCGGATCAGATCATTACATGATAAAAATTAAAATTAAATTAACCCCATTAGCAAAGAAAAAATCCCACCAGAAGAAGAAGAGAACCTATGATCCTCATAAACTGATACAAAATGAAGATTATGAAGCACAAACCAGGGATATAAAAATAACAGATGATCTGGAAGAAATAATTCCCAAATTGAAACAAATAGCTGAACAAGTTGCCCCTATAAATCCAAGGAAAAAACACCAGTGGTGGAACGATGAATGTGATGAAGCAGTGTTGGATCGACACCACGCCTGGTTAAGGCATCAAAATGAAAAAACAGAAGAATCATATTTGGAACTCACAAAACAAAGGAAGACAACACAAAAAATAATAAGGAGAGTTAAACGTCAGTACCAAAAAGATATACTTCTAATGATAGAAACAAATAGTGAAAAAACAAACTCAAGAGACTATTACAAAATATTTGGCAGACAATTACAAAGATATGATCCTCCAACATTAATGTTAAAAGATAAAGATAATAACCTAGCCCATAGCAATAGTAAAAATACAGAAATTCTAGCAGAAACATTTAACAAGTTACTAAATTGTGAAGATCCCCCAGAACTTCTTCAGATAAACACAGAAACCCCAATTAAAACACCAGCAGAAAATATAAATCCACCTACAATTAATGAGGTCTACAGAGCTTTGAAAGAACTCAAAAACTACAAAGCAAGTGGAGAAGATCAAACGTTTGCTGAACTTTGGAAATATGCAGCAGAACCAGTAAAGATAGCATTACACCAATGCATAGTAAAAATCTGGAATGAAGAGAAATTACCAGAAAATTGGACTACTGCTATAATACATCCATTACATAAGAAAGGAGAAAAATCAAATCCAGACAACTATAGAGGAATTTCCCTTTTGGACTGCACGTATAAGATCATGTCAAGAATACTATACAACCGCTGTAAAGATCAACTAGAACTGGAACTGGGAGAATATCAAGGAGGATTTAGATCCTGGAGAAGCTGCCCAGAACAGATAATCACCTTGAAGTTAGTTATGGATGTCTACAAAAGAAGGCAAAAACAACTAGTCATAACCTTTGTAGATTTCAAAAAGGCGTATGATTGCATCCATAGATCTTCAATGATGAAAATATTAAGGAATTTTGGACTTCATCCTAAATTAATAAAAATGATACAGTTAACCTTAACAAACACCAAATCCAAAGTAAAATTTAGAGGAGAAATATCTGAACCATTTATGATTAAAACAGGGTTGAGACAGGGAGATTGTTTATCACCATTGCTATTCAATTGTGCTCTTGAATACGTAATGAGAGAATGGTACAAGGTAAATCCTATGAATATTAAAATTGGAACTAAGAAAGATAAAATAAACCTAAATTGCTTGGGATTTGCTGATGACCTAGCATTACTAGCTAATAATATTCAGGAAGCCACGAAACAAATAACAAGCTTACAAAATATAGCACAAAAATTAGGACTCCAGATATCATTTGAAAAGACTGAAATAATGGTAACGGATCCACTTGTAATAGATCACATCACAGTGAACAATAGGGAAATTAAAATAGTGAAACAATTTAAATACCTGGGTGAAATTATAACACATAAATTGGACGAGAAACCTGCATGGCGAGCAAGAACTAATAAAATGATAAAAGCTCAAAAACTAACATGGTCTACGTACAATAAAAAATGTCTATCAATTAAAACAAAATTAAAACATTACAAGACGGTGGTTCAACCAGAGGTTACATACGGAAGTGAAACTCTTTTTAAAGTCACCCAGAAAAACAGAATTGACAAAATTTTAAAAGTAGAGAGAAGAATTGCTAGAACATGCATAAATAAGAAATATCAAAAAGCTGGGCAATGGCGGATAGTTCCAAATGAAGTGGTATACAGAGAACTGGAGCCCATCACCGATACTATACGAAAGAAAAGGATCTCTTTTTGTGGTCACATTCTGAGGACACCAGAAACCAGATTATCAAGGAAAATTATTGAGAAACTCTGGAATTTGAAACAACAAGGAGGATGGCTTAAGGAAATAAGAGAGGATATGGAAGAACTGGAAATAACTCTGGATGATTTGCAGAACAAAACGCCAAATTTAAAGAAGTTGAGGGACACAGAAATAAGATTTAAACCAAAAATTGACAAACGACATACAATGAAAAGGGTATTTACAGATGAGGAACGACGAAAAGCATCGGAACGAATGAAGAGATACTGGGCCACTCGGAAGGGGAAAATACCAAAGAAGAGGACCAGAAATGATTGACTGAAGTGGTCCAATGAGGCCGTAAAAGCAGAAGAAAGAAGAAGAAAGATGTAGTAGTCAGGGCGAACAGGCTTGGATGGTGGGGTCATGTTACACGCATGGGAGAAGCAAGGTTACCCAAGAGACTCATGGGTTCAGCAGTAGAGGGTAGGAGGAGTCGGGGTAGACCAAGGAGAAGGTACCTGGATTCGGTTAAGAATGATTTTGATGTACTAGGCTTAACATCAGAAGAAGCATCAATGTTAGCACTGAATAAGGGATCATGGAGAAATTTTATAAGGGGGACTATGCTCCAGACTGAACGCTGAAAGGCATAATCAGTCTTAAATGATGATGATGATGGTATAAGAATCCTATACTATACGGTAAATGGGGAAATTAATGAAACGTTTTGTTAGAACATAAGCATCGCTTGTGTTTACAGTAAGCTACTTAAAATAATGACATGTGTTAACAGAGGTTTCACTTGTCAGTTGGAATTAATTTGTATTCTCTTTCTCTTTTTTCTTTGGAGCTTCTTGTGCAGCTATTTCTACGATGAGTCGCTTGCTGAACTCGGTGAAGCGACCAACAGTAGTCCCCCATCATGTTGGTATTCCAACGGCCTTGGTAGCGTTTTTCCGTCACTTTAATGTCCTGGTGAAAACGCTCTCCTTGCTCCTCACTAACATCTCCCACACTGTCCTGGAAGTAATCAAGGTGACTGTTCAAAGGTGAACTTTCAGGCTCATTAAACATCCTAAAGTTTTAAACTTCTTTAACATTGTAGCTATAATAGAAACATATTCTGGGCCTTTTTCGTGTCCTAAGAACGACTTGTTTGAAAGATACCCATGCTTCTTTCTCATTTAAGGTCATTGTGGATTCAAAGTTAACATCAATTTTTTAATGTCGGGTCCGACAAAGACGTCTTCTTTTAGTTTAGCTTCTGAAAGGTGTGGAAACTTTTGGCAAAGATACTTAAAACATGGTCCATCCTCAGGCAAAGGCTTTACAAACTGTTTCATTAGGCGTAACTTTACTTGTAGAGGTAGCAGGAGTACGTTTTTTGGATCTACAAGGTTTTTGCGTAGATGTTCTTCTCACCAGGTTTTAAATACTCCCTCACAGGCCAGTTCTTTCTGCATCAGTGTTGATCCCTAGCCCAATTCCCCATTCACATAAGAAACGTGGAAATTTGGTAAAGACACTTTGCTGACCAAGGAGCGTGCATGTTACTTTTAGACCGCCACGTATCATCCAACCATGAGCAGAATAGCCTATTTTATTTAGCACTATTTCTAGGTTTTCATAGCTTTCTTTCATATGCACAAAATGTCCAACAGTTATAGATGCATACATGTTACCATTGTGTAGTAAAACAGCCTTTAAACTATTTTTGGATGAATCAATAAACAGCCTCCAGGCTTCCTTTTTGTATTCAATGCCAAAGTCATTCATCAGACCGGGAATGTCTGAGCAGTACACCAAATCACCTTCTTGTTGAAAAAACTCGGAAAATTGCTGCTCTCTCTTTCTGTATGTGTGTATGCTGGTTCCAACTGCCAATAAGTTCTTTTCTTTTAACCTAGAGCCAAGCAATTGAGCTTTTTGTTTCGTTAAGCCCAGATCCCTAACCAAATCGTTAAGCCCGGTGTGAGTAAAGAATTTGGGCTCTAGACTTGCTGAATTACAGTGGAATTCATCATCATCTTGTTCATCTAAATCAGATCGTACATCACAAAATGCTTCTGTTGGAATAGAATGTAAATCATCTGGTGGTTGAGGAAACGGCAAATCTACACCATTGCCCTACTGGTTGGATGGCGGACAGAAGGTTTGGGTAGCTTATTACCTTCTTGTTTTTCAAATTATAACCAGTAATATCAACACTGCTAAAGTAGCAATCATCGGAATGATTTCTTGGCTCCCTCCATATCATAGGAACAGCAAATCTAAAGGCTTTTTTTCTCCTTTTTGGACCATTTACTCAGATCGTCAATACACACATAACATACCTTATGCGGCGCCCAAGATTTGTCTTGATCACCAAGTTTAGATCCAAAGTATGATAGATAAACCTTTTTCAGAAAGTCTGTAATGTTTCTTTGGTGTTTTTTAATCACAAATTCACCGCAAATATAACAACAACTGTCAGCAGAGTTTTTACAACCACGATTAGACGTTGTATTGAGCACATGTACAGGAAACGGGAAAGTGAGGTTAGGTTGAAAGTAAACAAAACACCATATGTTAACACAAAAATAGAATCGACCTTTTTGTACCAGCAAATGTTTTTCAGCAGTGCTACCGACGTCATCTACATTCCTTACACCTCCTTTTTAAATTATTTTAACTACACAACAGCTGGTAAATTCTTTAAATATTGGCTTAATTTAATGAATTTAACTTAAAATGTGAAGAAATAGTGGGTGATACAGTTTCTTAAGTATCATATTTGGACTCCCCACCCTAAAAAAAAAAAAAAAAAAAAAAAAAGAGAGAATAAGGCATTTTCAGCAAAAAAGTTTTTCCATCGTTGGCCTGCGTTATTTACCAAAGACAATATAGAGCTCTACAACACCTGTGATGTTTATTAATGTCAAAATTATACTGACTACAATCACAGTCAGTAAGAGATGTGAGCTGGCTTAAACTGGTTCGCAGCAAGGAGCTACTTCTTTAAACACAGAGAGGTTCAAATGGTTCAAATTGCTCTGAGCACTATGCGACTTAACTTCTGAGGTCATCAGTCCCCTAGAACTTAGAACTAATTAAACCTAACTAACCTAAGGACATCACACACTTCCATGTCCGAGGCAGGATTCGAACCTGCGACCATAGCGGTCGCTCGGTTCCAGACTGTAGCGCCTAGAACCGCACGGCCACTCCGGCCGGCCAAACACAGAGAGGCAACAACATTATTACACCGAAGTGATAAAAGTCATGGGATAGCCAAATACCCATATACACATGGCGGTCGTATCGCGTACTCGAGGGATAAAAGGGCAGTGAATAGGCTGTCATTCGTGCCCACGTGACTCATGTGAAGAGGTTCCCGAAATTGGACATTGGACATGGGATATTCCATTTCGGAAATCGTTGGGAACACAGTATTCCAAGACTCACAGTATCAAGAGTGCGCCGAGAATACCAAATTTCGGGCATTACCTGTCACCACGGAGAACGCAGCGGCGTTTGCGAAGAGTTTTCAGTGCTAACAGACAACCAACATTCCGTGAAATGACCCCAGAAGTCACTGCGTGACGTACGACGAGTGTTTCCGTTAGGACAGTGTGGCGAAATTTGAAGCTAACGGACTATGGCTGTGGTGCCTTTGCTAACAGTACGACATCGACATAATAATGATTTTCTAGACATAAAGTTGCACTTATCTTAACTATTTGCTTAAAAATTGTTGGATGTGAGGTCCGCCAGTTATGCAAAACACCGTTTTTTCTCAGTACCCAAACATGTTTCGGCACCACTGTGCCATCGTCAGTGGGTTTTCGTTTTTATTTATTCTGCAATGTAAACATTTTTGTTAAATGATTATAAAATTACGTGCGTATTTAGTTCAAACAACAGATCGTTTCTTTTGTAAATACCTTTACATTTGGTGTGCATGAATTTTCTGGATCCCTTGTGTGTTAATTACTACAGGTAGTTTGTCATCTGCAACCAAACGATGTTGAAGAGAAAGTTTTTTGCTGGGAGTTAACCTATCTTCTAGAATGTAAATTAGTTTGTCGCGATGTTTTCGCACCTATATTCGTTTTTACCAACGTTTTCGTGTGGCAAGCACTTCCATTCTTCGCATCATGCTGAGGTGTTGTGATGCACACGTAACTATAACAAGTATTTTCCACAAATAACGTAGTAAAACATGAGGCGAAGAATGGAATCCACCAAATTCATGCACACCAAACGTAAAGGTATTTACAAAAGAAAAGATCTGTTGTTTGAACTAAAGATGCACATAATTTTATAATCATGTTCACATTGCAGAACAAATAAAAACGAAAACCCACTGATGATGGCACAGTGGTGCCGAAACATGTTTGGGTACTGAGAAAAAACGGTGTTTTGCATAACTGGCGGACCTCACATCCCACAATGTTTAACTGCAAACACGGCCAACAAAAGGAGCTGCAAATCAAAATGATGAATATTTGCTTAAAGCATGTTACTGACATTCTTCGTATACAATGTTTACAGCCGCAAAGTCATTCTTTGCTTTCTTACATCATTGTATTTCTTGTACATCCTTTTTACTATATCCATTTTGTCATTACTCTTCCTAATGCAAATACTACTCGTACAAAACTACCATTTCTCTTCATTCTGTTTGGTAATACTCTGCTTTACAGAGCTTCCTCTCGGGGATGTAAGGCTAAATCGGAACTTAAAAATATATGAAATTTTAATTACGGTATCTTATCCAATTCTCACTACACTTCATCTACCAGTTGCATCAAAGCTTCCACGAAAGGCAAGTTATCAATCATTAGTTGGTACGAAACCGAATCAGATAGTCTCAGAGCTAAACTGCAACACAATAACTCCAGTCTTATGTAAAATTCTGTACCGTTCTTCTTCGTGACCTCAATTCACTGGCATAGCCATCCAGTAAGAGTGTTCTCTATAAAATTACACATCAGTTGTAATTGCGTAAATCAGTTTCCGTGACCATTCAAAAAATGAATAGGATCACGCTTACTACCACTTATGTTCCTTTAAATCTCGTGCTTCGGCTTCAACAGTAGTACGCGTACTGGGTTATCTTCATTAAACAATGCGCGTTAAAATACCTGGACCCCTCTGTACTTTACACACGCGTTAGCTCTTCTTACTATTGTCTGTTCCGCCAACCAGACTTACCATCTCTCCATCAAATCGTACGTCTTAAAGCAACGATTAATAGTACCTTCTCCTTCTCTTAATCCCAACACTCTTCCTGAGTGACGTAATTCCGATATCCCCTCACATGCATTTCTTTTTGCCGCTGACAAAGCACAGAATTGTTTACTCACTATTCTTCTTTTCTTAAACAGTTCTTATTGACCCCTCTTCACTGGTGTACGCTATCTATTTTGGCATTCTGAGCTACCCTGACAATCAATATGTTTCTTTACAACCATACGTCACTAAATTTACATCCGTTTTCCGCAGTTTGACAATCCGTATATTCTTTATGATTAGCTTTGTTACTGGTCAACTTCACTCCCTATTTATTATTTATCCTTGGTGCTTCCATTTCCTCAAAGAATTTTGTTAATTAAGCACCAAGTTGATAACAAACGAAGTCAAACTGCCTTCTCCAGACTTTCGCTCACATGAGAGAATCAATTGGATTTGGTTCAACAATCCTACTTCGGGTATACAAGTCACTTTTCAGGTTTATATTTGTTTGCATTCCTCTCATACAAACAAATCTGTATGGACGTGTTTTTGTTACCATATGTCAATGAAATCGGCGAGTACATCCGGCTTAGTTTGTTTGAATAAACTTGAGTCCACCTTCACAGTTTAGTTTTTATACGAGGGCTGCCCAGAAATTAATGCACCACGTTTTTTTTCTTAGCCGAAAACAATGCTACGAATGCGAAATGTTACGTATGTATTGTTTGGTGTCTGCTGAATGAGCGCGCCAATTTCCGTCATTTCCGACAAATAGCGTAGCTGCAAGACAGTTTCAGAATGGCTTCTGTAAAAAAATGGTTCAAATGGCTCTGAGCACTATGGGACTTACCATCTATGGTCATCAGTCCCCTAGAACTTAGAACTACTTAAACCTAACTAACCCAAGGACAGCAAGCAACACCCAGTCATCGCGAGGCAGAGAAAATCCCTGACCCCGCCGGTAATCGAACCCGGGAACCTGGGCGCGGGAAGCGAGATCGCTACCGCACGACCACGAGCTGCTGACTGGCTTGTGTAGGTGATGTACGTTACAAGCAACGTGCCATCATTGAATTTCGCACTTCGGAGGAAGAAACTGTGGTTAGTGCAGTTAGTCTCCCGGCACGGAGGTTGAGGTCATTAGAAGGCGGTTCGGCGGAGCTCCACGATTTGCAGCGGTCGGGGAGACCATCCACAGCTGTCACACCTGACAGCCCTGACCTAGCCCTCTCGGACTTCAACTTGTTTGGGCCACGGACAAGGATTGCTACCGACACAGCATACACGCCGGCCGGTGTGGCCGAGCGGTTCTAGGCGCTTCAATCTGGAACTGCGCGACTGCTACGGTCGCAGGTTTGAATCCTACCTCGGGCATGGATGTGTGTGGTGTCCTTAGGTTAGTTCAGTTTAAATAGTTCTAAGTTCTAGGGGACTGATGACCTCAGCTGTTAAGTCCCATAGTGCAGACCATTTGAACCATTTTTTTTCGTGTGAGTAATTCTCATTATGTTCAATAAAGAATTGTTGAAGAAAAAAATGCGGTGCATTACTTTCTGGGCAACCCTCGTATGTGATGGGACGCCTATCCTCTGCTACAGAATCCTTTCAATACCACGCGGCTGGGCACCTTGTCCATTGATCACAGTACCTTGAATTATTATTATCATTATTATTATTATTATTACATACGCTTACTTTGTCCTTTGTTTTGCTGATATTTCTTTTAATCCTTGTGTAAGGCGGTCTGTGTGGTTGCCCATCATGCACACTGCTTTTCCATACATCCTTCCTCCTAACTGTGTGTACTGGATTTACTACCATGGGATGTGAGATGTTTCTTACAATGTACGGTTCTCAGTATAACGGATAAAACTTCTTAATTTCCCATATCTTAGCACTTTTTCGGTGACTCTTCAGCCATACATTATCTTCCTCCTTGCATTTAAGGAAACAAGTCCCTCTAGTTATTTTTTTCCCTCACATTTAAGAGTATTCTGTTTTAACTTTTGCTCATTTTTTGCTGATAACTTGTCATCTATATTTCGTTCCGATGTTGCAAATTTTATCAATGTTGATAGTGGTTCCCCTTCAGTTTTTCCTTTAACTATTTCATTGTAGGCTACACCTGTACTAAAGAGAGGCGCGTCGTTCTGCACTTATTTATGTTCCAATAAAATTTTCTCCATCTGCACTTGTTCTCATCGACTAAAACGGTACTTTCTCTTCATTTCTCTTTCACTCCCTCTTCTGACTCTTTTATTATGGTTTTCTAATTGTCTACCTGCTTAGTTTTCGTCTGGTCTTCGCTTGCATCATGATCTATCTCTTTTCAGTTTTCCTTACAAGCTAATGAATACTTGCATTTATTTCTCCTTTGCAATGGAGTCCGCAAACTACCATTTTCATTCATAACTGTCATTACCTCGCGTTTTAAATCAGCTGGTGCGCTATTTCCCATCATCATAACGAGCCCAACAATAATTTTTCATTCAGGCGAGGAAAGTAACAAAGATTGTTGTAATTCCCGTACATTGATTTAAAATTTCACCAACACTTCAGATTCACCCCTTTAACCGTTGGGCTCCGCTACCGTTGGGTATCTGTACCCTATTTACTGTATAAGCCGGACTCCTCCAAGCTTCTTTATTCCTTCCCCAATAATATTTTACAGTAATACTAATTTGTCCGCAGCTTGTGGTCTTGAAGTAGCGTTCTCGCTTCCAGATCCGGGGTCTCCGGTTCGATTCCTGGTGGGATCAGGGATTTTCACCTGCCCCGAGATAACTGGGTGTTGTTGTGTCGTCTTCATCATCATAATTCATCCCCATGACGGTCGGAGGAAGGCAGCGGTGAACCACCTCCATTAGGACCTTGGCTAGTACGGCGGTTCGGGTCTCCCGCAACGTTCTCCTACGCTCTGTCAACAAGCATGTAAGGTGCCTCTTACGTGAGGAAGACATATTTACCAGTTTTAATAAATTATTGTCTCTCATTGATGTATTCACGATAGTTAGGAAGTGCTGTAGTCCGTAGCCGGCCATGAGTCGGAGAGCATTTCCCACGCTGGCTGGCTAGATGACGAAGCGACCGTACGTCGCGCGTAGTGGGGTGGGGCTTGGCGCTGGACCTTAGCAACACGCGTCAGCCTGGGAAATATACATGACGGAAAGTACCGCCACCTTGGCGCCAAAGTCACCGATTTCGTTTATTTATATTTAATAATTGCAGTCATTTATGGCAACATGAATACTAGGAGGAGCCTCTGGATGTTGAAAACTATTTACATATCATAATTTTGCCTCGTTAAAATTCACACCCGTTCATTAACAAATGCATATCTTAGTAAGTACGAACTTGATCGGAAATCCACGAACTATGACGAAACTAATAAAAGATACGGACTGCGCTCCAAAGTCGGCAGTCGGCGTTAAGAGCACTTCCTGTCTTGTTCGATGGTAGCCATGCTCTCGGTTACGAGTAGTTTGTGACATGAGTGTTTCATTATTGATCTAATAGGAATAAATGTGATGTTTCGGCATTCTGAATGTTAATTTCGAGTAAATAGATACCCCAAAGTTGACCGACAGCAATGTCAGATAATTAGCTTCCACCGACACAGACATCCAATGCGCCAATGAAGAATCTGCACTGGACGACATTTACGAGAGCTGCACCGCGCACAGGTAGGAGGAAATCAGGCGACACGACCCACCAAGGTGGATCAAGGAAGGTCCGACTTACATTCGCAAATTCCGGGTGGAAATGCTGACCAGTCATACTGTACGTCACATATACCACCCTCTACGGACTCGCCGCTAAGCTGAGTAATAACAGTATCTTGTAGGAATGGGACTTCATTTCCATTTGCAATACTAATTTACGGTACAGTATTGAGCATAAAGTCGCCTACGTTCCTCCCAATTAAGCCTCTCTCCTTAAGTGTAGACATTTTACATTTCTGAAACTCTCTTCTAAAAAGTCATCCCTTAACATATCTTCACCTAAGTATCTTAGAAATGTATTGATTATGTCAGTGAATCTAACTGATGTTCCCGGCGCTGGACTATTATTTCGTTATTTCGTTTCTATATTAGAGTTATTTTGTTGATTACTTGGTACCAAACCTCTTGACCTTCTGTCACCTGATCTGTATCAGTTTCTATCGTGTTCACAAGGATTTTGCTTATAGTACCTGCCATGCGATCAATTACTTTTATTTTAATGTGATTTATCATTACTTCTTCTCACTTCCCCACACCATGCCGTTTTTGCCTCGTTTCTTGCTCTGTTCCTATGGAAACAATCGAGATGGTCCACTAATATAAGTAAGTGTTGCGGCTGCGACCACTTCTGGAACACTATGGAGATCCAGCTGCCCCCGCAGGCCTGCGTCCGTGGCGCGGTTCGTGTCTCCAGCAGCCATTCGCCTGGATGATTGCGTATCCGGACGGGACCGTCGACCTAGAGTAGCAAGAAACGTGATCAATCCGACTAAGCGACTCGTTCCCATTGATCCCGTGCCCACCACAATCTTAACTGACGTTGTCGCTGGGGCAACGTGAGAACATACGGTTATCGTCTGTTGCGGATTCCCACGTTCAAAAATATGCTCTGAACAGTGTGCTGCGAAACACTTGTGCCTGTTTCAGCAATGTATTCTGCCGCCAGATCTGCCTGTCCTGCTTTCCAGAGCTGGTGAGTATCGTAACTCCACACTGAGCGACGAGGTGTGATCGTGCAACACCTTTTGTGGCCATCTCGTGGTTTCGCCGTCCTGCTACCATTTTCTGTATGTGCTTACAACATCAGCACAGGAAACAACAGACCGACTTCGCCGCTTCTGAGATCATCGTTTCTGGGCGTCGGGCCATAACAATATGCCCCTTGTCAAGTTAGTTAGTTAGTTAGATACGTGTTCCATTGATCAACAGCACAGAAAACCGTTATGATGTGGAACGTGTCAAATGCACAAGAAATGCGCACAGGAAACAAGTTTTTTTTTTTTCTTTTTTTTACATTATAGTGCTATACCTAAATATTTCTATTATCTATCCCATTCCCTTAAATGGCACAAAATGCATAAATTATATCTCCAGATTTATTTACTCATGTTCAAGAATCCGTCTGAGGTATAGAAGGAGTTTTCAAGGAGGTATGATTTCACTTTGTTTTTGAAACTATTACTGCTGTCTGTCAGACATTTTATTTCATCTGATAATTTATCAAAAAGTTTTGTAGCAGCTTATTTTACCACTTTCTGTGCCAAAGATAGGATAGTATACGTCTTTCTTTTTTCTGGTATTGTAATCATGAATGTCGCTGTTGATTTTAAACTGGTTGAGAAAAAATTTCATTACTGACTAAATGTACTATGAAGCAGTTGTAAGAATTCCTAACCTTTTAAACAGATGCCTACAAGATGTGCGACTATGAACGCCACACATTAAAGCCGCTATGTCAGTGGATTTCCCCACATGCGACCCCTATTTCCGCTAGAATGATTCCCCATTCGTCTCTATTCCACTTGTGTACGTGCCCTCAACCCCACGAGGCAGCATTCACTCTCGCGATGCACAGTGGTCAAATGGTTCGTCAGCGTACATTTTGCTTAAGAATACCCTCATAAAACAAATTTCCAGACGAAAAAAACTGTTTGTTGCTGTCACAAGCGCACATCAAAGAACACACACACGCTGGGTGAGATTCCACGGGAAGTTCCTAGACATCCAACTACATAATTAACACACGTGGCACGGGGACGTGGGCAAGTTAGCCAAAATTACGCTTCTGCCAGCTTTACTAGTATTACTCTTCGAGTTCACCTGCAGACGGTATGACTAGGACGCTTTCCATGTTTTCACACAATAGTGCTCCATGAAATAATTCTCTGGAATACTGCAGCTAAGATCAAGAGAAGTATTTACTCTGCGCAGGCGTGCTGTGAAAGTATTATGAGTGGTTGATAACAGAATACTTTTCAGCAGTTTCTTCAGAGACCTTGGAATTATTTCACTCACATACCAAAACATCTCCCTAAAATGGTTCAAATGGCTCTCAGCACTATGGGACTTAACATCTGAGGTCATCAGTCCCCTAGAACTTAGAACTACTGAAACCTAACTAACCTAAGGACATCACACACATCCATGCCCGAGTCAGGATTCGAACCTGCGACAGTAGCGGTCGCGCGGTTCCACACTGAAGCGCCTACAACCGCGCGGCCACACTGGCCGGCACACATCTCCCTAGCACTAGTAATTTTCTGTCAGTATACTTTACAGAAGTAGCTTGCAGTTGTTGCTTCTGCCTGTTAATGTATAAACTGACTCGTTCCACTTCCAAAAGCTCTTATTCATGAGGAGATTCTTCCAACGTGGTGAACGAATTCTAAGTTGGCAATTCCACCTCCACCAACTCCAATATTTTAGAACTTCGTTACCGGAATGACGATTGTGATCCCAGATTGGTGTTGAGGGCAGCTGAACCGAGAATTTGGACAGAATGAATTTTAGTAGATGTAATTTGTATCTCGTGATTTGGTTGTCGTATTGTGCTGTATGACTGAAAAAAATTCTGTCATACTTACCAAGACATGAAATTTACTACAGATGCAGTACGGTTTTCACTTCCAACTGCTGTAGAAGTAAGTACCAATGCAACTGTAAACATAAAACATCCACGATTTGCATATAGATAATATTACGAATGTTATTTTCGTAGGTCACTTGATAATGGCAATAAGCCGAAGCACACCTGTCGTGTAAAATAGTTAAAGAAATTTATTACCTTATTGTAGCTAGTTTTGGGAACACTCATTTCCTAATTCCTGCTTGGAGTTATGGCGTCAGCCGTAAGCATACAATATTACCATTTACTGCACCATATATTTTACTATGTTCAACACCTTGTTAAAAATAAAACTTGTTGTATAATTTTGTTATTTAATTTTTACACCTATCTTGTGCCCTCAGTATTCTTTCAAAACTGTTAATTATCTCAATATTTTTGCAGGATTTCATTCGGCGTGGTTCCACCACTGTCGACGTCCTGGGCCACATGGTTTAGTGTCCCTACTGCGCTTGCACACTGCGCTTTTCATCGAATGCACCACACTATTTCATGTTCAAAAAATGGCTCTGAGGACTATGGGACTTAACTTCTGAGGTCATCAGTCCCCTAGAACTTAGAACTACTTCAACCTAACTAACCTAAGGACATCATACACACCCATGCCCGAGGCAGGATTCGAGCCTGCGACCGCAGCGGTCGCGCGGTTCCAGACTGTAGCGCCTAGAACCGCTCAGCCACCCCGGACCGCACTATTTCATGTCATTTGCAGATGACTGCAGTACTCGTCCAAACAATTCTTTTTTCTCACTTGTGCTTTACATAATCAAACGGCTACACAAAAATTGGGCTACTTCATTGTGACTGTAAATATTCATTTACTAACATAAGTTTTAATTATTACTCAGCTAGTAAAAATGTGGGGTGACGTCGGAGGTCACTCACTCTGCAGATTCTCTCCCCACTGTGGCACATATTTTCCCAACAATGACTCAGTTGCCAGAAACCTTCGTTGTGGAGGTCTGCATTTTGGCTGTTTGCGAAACGTTTATGTTCGTAATTCTGGAAGTTCTGTCCACAAAGTGGTTGACTCGATGCCATGAGTACGAAGAGTGAGTAGAAAACTGACAGTCAAAAGCGACAGCACGTGTTACTGTGTCCTGTTGGCAAGTGATCCGTAACAGATTCTTACTTTTTGCACTATCATCCCGATTGTGGTGCGCTGGTCTTCGAACAGACCCTGTATTTCTCTTGAGATTGCAGGTTCTGCAAAGAGAGATGGCCTGTTACTTCTTTCTTCATTGCCCAGAATTATTTGACCATGCTGTTTGCTCTTACGCCACCCAAACATATGACGGCGCAGAGCTGCAGTGAGTGCACTTCCAGCAACTTTGCGTGCCCTCTTCCACCGAATGAACAGTTCTCATCGCAGCCTACCTTTATTTTGAGTCTCTTTCTTTAGCACATCTGTGGCTCTCAGACTGATACTCGTAAATGGTAAGCCATAATCGCAGATCGAAATACTCTCATATTTAATATTATTAATATTACAGGGTGATTAAAAAAGAATACCACAATTTTAAAAATGTGTATTTAATGAAAGAAACATAATATAACCTTCTATTATACATCATTACAAAGAGTATTTAAAAAGGTTTTTTTTTTCACTCAAAAACAAGTTCAGAGATGTTCAATATGGCCCCCTCCAGACACACGAGCAATATCAACCGATACTCCAACTCGTTCCACACTCTCTGTAGCATATCAGGCGTAACAGTTTGGATAGCTGCTGTTAGTTCTCGTTTCAAATCATCAATGGTGGCTGGGAGAGGTGGCCGAAACACCATATCCTTAACATACCCCCATAAGAAAAAATCGCAGGGGGTAAGATCAGGGCTTCTTGGAGGGCAGTGATGAAGTGCTCTGTCACGGGCTGCCTGGCGGCCGATCCATCGCCTCGGGTAGTTGACGTTCACGTTTCATAACTAACCTTTTTCGTAGGACTCTCCATACAGTTGATTGTGGAATTTGCAGCTCTCTGCTAGCTCTGCGAGTCGATTTTCCTGGGCTGCGAACAAATGCTTGCTGGATTCGTGCTACATTTTCATCACTCGTTCTCGGCCGTCCAGAACTTTTCCCTTTGCACAAACACCCATTCTCTGTAAACTGTTTATACCAACGTTTAATACACCACCTATCAGGAGGTTTACCACCATACTTCGTTCGAAATGCACGCTGAACAACTGTCGTCGATTCACTTCTGCCGTACTCAATAACACAAAAAGCTTTCTGTTGAGCGGTCGCCATCTTAGCATCAACTGACGCTGACGCCTAGTCAACAGCGCCTCAAGCGAACAAATGTACAACTAAATGAAACTTCATAGCTCCCTTAATTCGCCGACAGATAGTGCTTAGCTCTGCCTTTTGTCGTTGCAGAGTTTTAAATTCCTAAAGTTGTGGTATTCTTTTTGAATCACCCTGTATTATATTATTAATATTATTAATAGTTAAACAAAATGGGTCAGCGCCTGCTTTGCTATGGACCACCGTCACTGTGAAAGAAACAAATTAGAAATGCAAGGGTTGCATTCAGAATGAAATTTTCTCTCTGCAGCGGAGTGTGCGCTGATATGAACCTTCGTGGCACATTAAAACTGTGTGCCGGACCGAGACTCGAAATCGGGGTTCAAAATGGTTCAAACGGCTCTGAGCACTATGAGACTTAACATCTGTGGTCATCAGTCCCCTAGAATTTAGAACTACTTAAACCTAACTAACCTAAGGACATCACACACATCCATGCCCGAGGCAGGATTCGAACCTGCGACCGGAGCGGTCATGCGGTTCCAGACTGAAGCGCCTAGACCGCACGGCCACACCGGCCGGCTCGAATTCGGGGCCTTTGCTCTTCGCGAACAAGTGCCCTACCATCTGAGGTAGATAGGAGACGAGGCATTGGCGGAATTGAAGTTGTGAGGACGGGTAGTGAGTCGTGCAGGGTAACTCAGATGGTAGAACACTTTCCTGCAGAAGGCAAAGGTCCCGAGTTCGTGTCTGGGCCGACACACAGTTTTAATCTGGCAGGAAATTTCAAGGGTCTCCTGCTGATGATCAGTTGTAGGACACTGCATTGTTTCTGAGATTCAGACCAATGAGTTTAAAAGTCATTTGTTTACTCTAAGATCTCGACACATACCACATTTAAATGACAGAGAATAAGTTTCCTACGAAGTGAACGTAGTCTCGCATAGTTAACTGAGATTGCTCCAACACAACGAGCACAAAGTTACCTGAAATATTGAAATACAAAACTGGCGGTAAGGTAAGTTTAATCATGAATGTCACGCTAACAGTTTGGGGAGGTAACTCGTGTACGTGGAAGACCGCTTGCGGAATGCTACAAGCTGTCCTAATCTGTTCACCTCGCAAATGCAAAGTAAATTAGTCCAAGACAGATGAAACAATACCATTAACCTCTCATTATTGAAAACTTCCATTATTAATACTAAAAAAAGTCACCTACTTCAACAAATCGCTGTGACCCCAAGAATATGATACTCTCAACAGTCTTCCACAAGATAAGATTGCCTGTTTGATGAAGATGGCAACATATTGTGAAGATAACTAGGGTACTCCAAATTAGTAGATATAAAATGTGTCAGCAAGCTTTAAATATAAAACAAGGAATCTCTTTGTTGCAAATAAATGATTAAACATTCCATGCTTGCTTCTACGAGCATTTTTTAGTTTGATCACATAAGTAAAATCTTTTGGGGAACTTAACAAATCTGTAATTCTTCAAGGAAGTAATTTTCAAAATATGAAGCTTTAATTTAAAATTTTAATATGTCCTATTGAACGATCCCCTCTAGTCAAGTTGTGCCACAAACTTCTTTTCTCCCTAATTCTGTTCAGTATCTCCTCGTTAGTTACGTGACCTACTCGTCTAATCTGCAGCATTCTTCTGTAGCACGGCATTTCAAAATCTTCTATTCTCTTCTTGCCTAAACTATTTATCGTCCATGTTTCACTTCCTTGTATGTCGACGCTTCATACAAATATTTCCAAGAAAAACTTCCTAACACTTTCATATTTATCCAGTGTTAACAACTTTCTTTTCTTGAGAAAGACTTTTCTTGCCATTGCAAATCGACGTTTTACATCCTCTCTACTTCAGTCATTGTCAGTTATTCTGCTGCTCAAATAACAGAACCTTTCCACTACTTTCATTGTCTCCTTTCGTCATCTAATCCCCCAGTGTCGTCGGATTTCATTAGACTACCTTCCATTATCCTTGTTTTGCTTTTGTTGATGTTGATCTTATATCCTCCTTTCAAGGCGCTGTCTATTCCGTTCAGCTGTTCCTCCAAGTCCTTCGCTGTCTCTGACAGAATTGCAACGTCGTCGGCAAAGCTCAAAGTTTTTATTTCTTCTCCCTGAACTTTCAATCCCCCTCCAATGTTTCTTTTGTTTCCTTTACTGCTTGCTCAATGTACTGACTGATTAACATTGGCGATAGGCTACAATCCTGCCTCACTCTTTTCTCAACTACAGCTTTCCTTTCACGCCTCTCGCCCCTTACATCTGCCGTCTCGTTCCTGTACAAGTTACAAATAGTCTTTCATTCCCTGTATTTTATCCCTGCTACCTTAGGAGTTTCAAAGAGAGTATTCCAGTCAACATTTTCAAAAGATTTGTCTAAGTCTACAAATGCTTTAAACGGAGGTTTGCTTTCCTTACCCTATGTTCTAAGATAAGTTATAGGCTCAGTATTGCCTTGTGTATTCTTTTACTTCTCTGCAATATAAACTTATCTTTCCCTAGGTCGACTTCTACCAGTTTTATCATTCTTCTATATTTTGCAGCCATAACTTATTAAACTGCCAGTTAGGTAATATTCACACCTGACAGCACCTGCTTTCTTTGGAACTTGATTATGGGAGAGGCGAAATACCCTCAGACTTCAAGCGCAATGTGATAATTGCAGTTCCAAAGAAAGCAGGAGACTACATTTCACTAAAATTGATCACATGGTCAGATTTATAAATGAGTGCTCCAGATATGTGTCAAATATAAGAATTCTAGGCTAAAGAGTTTTTATTTTTCTTTTATATAATATACTAGTTTCTTTGCACTAAACATTTTCCGTGTAAACCGTGTTTTTCTGTACTTGATTTAAATTTAAAACTGTTTACGCCTGAAGTTTAAAAAGCATTGTCTGATTATATCTGTCATAGTATTACATTCACTTGCAATATGTTAAATACTCATGGTATAAGAAGTATGTTATGATCTACATGTGGGGGTAGAGAGCTGTCGACAAGGGATCTCAGATCGATTCCATATTCCTAGATTTCCAGAAGGCTTTTGATACCGTTCCTCACAAGGGACTATTAATCAGATTGCGTGCATATGGAATATCGTCTCAGTTGTGTGACTGGATTGGTGATTTCGTCTCAGAGAGGTCACAGTTCGTAGTGATAGACGGTAAATCATCGAGTAGAACAGAAGTGATATCTGGCGTTCCGCAAGATAGTGTTATTGGCCCTCTGCTCTTCCTGATTTACATAAATGATCTAGGTGATAATCTGAGCAGCCCCTTTACATCGTTTGCAGATGACGCTGTAATTGACAGTATAGTAAAATCATCAGACGATCAGTACCAATTAGAAAATGATCTAGAGAGGACTGGTGCGAAAAGTGGCAACTGGCACTAAACAAAGAAAAGTGCGACGTCATCCACATGGGTACTAAAAGAAATCCTATAAATTTCGGGTACACGATAAATAACACAGATCTAAGGGCTGTCAATTCGACTAAATACCTAGGAATTACAATTACGAGCAACTTAAATTGGAAAGACCACATATATAATATTGTGTGGAAGGCGAAACAAAGACTGGCAGAACGCTTAGAAGATGCGACAAACCCACTAAAGAGACAGCCTACATTACACTTGACCGTCCTCTTCTGTGCGGTGTGGGATCCTTACCAAGTAGGATTGACGGAGGACATCGAAAAAGTGCAAAGAAGGGCAGCTCGTTTCGTGTTGTCGCGCAATAAGGGTGAGAATGTCACTGATATGATACGCAAAGTGGGGTGACAGTCACTGAAACAAAGGCGGTGTTCTTTGCGGCTAGATCTATTTACGAAATTTCAATGGTCCGACGGCGAAAATATTTTGTTGACACCCACCTACGTAGGGAGATATGATTATCATAGTAAAATAAGAGAAATCAGAGCTCGAGCGGATAGATTTAGCTGTTCCTTTTTCCCACGCGCCATTCGAGAGTGGAATGGTAGAGAAGTCGTATGAAAATGGTTCGATGAACCCTATGCCACGCACTTAAGTGTGAGTTGCAGAGTAACCATGTAGATGTAAATGTAGATTATATGTATAAATACTGTATTTACTAATTTCAAAATGATGGAGCACTAGTACGTACTAGGACATGTATTGAAACTATGGAATAGTGCGCTGATAATAGCTAGGTACTTGCTGAAATCTAGATTTGCTTTAATAAAGACAGAAAGGAAAGGACGACTGATTGCTGTGCTCCATTTTTTGAAAGTCACATCACAGTCGTTGAGTGCATCCCACATTCCTAATGGAAGGTAATCTGATGGATATTTGCTAATTACAGCGTGCGAAATTTGTAGGACTGGCTCCGCCAGTAGGTTTACTTGACGGGAGGTCCCGGCAGCAGGTGTGGCGAGGGGATTCAGCTGGGACAAACCACCTGTCACCGTTACACGCCCTAATCCTCAGCGGGCCGCTTCTAGCACGCGCCTTTTGTCAACGGCGTATCGGCCATTCCAAATCCTTCTATTGGCAAACATCTTCAGCTGACAGACTGACAGACATCCCGCCACAACGATGTTCGTTCCTTCTTCGAAAGGGAGCCCTGCGCCACAAAATAAGCTACCTCAACTGTTTTTTTTTGTTTTTTTTTTTTGTGATGGAAGGATACGCCGCTAGGGTTCTTCCTAACGCCCAGGGTACGCCCGATCGTTCTACAACTCATCCTCTCTTTGTCAATAATGACCCTTGCAGGATCTTAGTGGAGGCTCCTTCCTTGTACTCTTCAACTAAGGCATTCATACACGCTGATGATACAGCACTCGCTACCCAAGGTGAGACCTTTGAGGAAGTAGAGGTGGAACTGACAACAACTCTTGAAAAGTTGGCCAAGTATTACGATGATAACCAACTAAAGCGAACCCTGGAAAGACCCAAGTCTGTGCACTCCGTCTTAGGAATAGGGGCCGGCCGGGGTGGCCTAGCGGTTCTAGGCGCTTCACTCCGAAACCGCGCTGCTGCTACGGTCGCAGGTTCGAATCCTGCCTCGGGCATGGATGTGTGTGACGTCGTTAGGTTTAAGTAGTTCTAAGTTCAAGGGGACTGATGACCTCAGAGATAGTGCTCAGAGCCATTTGAACCATCTATAAATAGGGAAGCCAAAAGGAAACTGAACATCACTTGGAGAGGAGAACAACTACCCCACTGCGAAACTCCTAAATACCATGGGGTGAAGGTGGACCGTTCCCTCACATTCAAAGCCCACTGTGAAGAAACGAGCCTCAAAGTAAAAGCGCGGAACAACATCATCCGCAAACTTACAGAAACCACCTGGGATGCCCAGCCAAAACTGCTTAGAACATCTGCCTTGGCACTATGTTTCTCCGCCGCAGAATACGCAGCACCCGTCCGGCAAAACTCTGCTCATGCTAAACCTGTAGAAACAGCCCTGAACGAGAAAGGTCACATTGCTACAGGCTTCTTACGACCTACTCCTGTTAATAAGCTGTACCAAATTATGGGTATAGCACCGCCACGCGTTCGAAGACAAGCAGAAACAGAAGTGGAGAAGAAAAAACAAGAAATCGACCCTAGACATCCTCTGTTCGGACATGACACTCAACAGCCAAAACTGAGGTTAAGAAAAAGCTTCCTACAGAAAACTACGGCAATTCGTTCATATCCCAGAACTCACAGAGAGGAGCTTTGGCGAGACTCCCTAGCTAAAGACAATCACATAACGGTCAAGGAGGAAATAGCCGAAGGTTCACACCTGTCATACGTGACCTGGAAGACTTTGAACAGACTGCGAGTTGGGGTGTCAGGGTACAAAGCCAACCTCCGGAGGTGGGGTTTCAATAATGAGGAGGAAACTTGTCTGTATGGTGACGTGCAGGACGAACAACATCTGCTAGTCTGCAGGAACCTACCGGCTCCATGCACTATCTGTGATCTTGCTGCAGCCAGCGAAACTGCTGTGATAACCGCCGAATACTGGGCCCGTCAAAAAATATAATCATCTTGCTGTTTGTTTATCTGCTGCTTGTTAGTATATATTATTGAATCTGTGTCATAAATACTACTGTACACATTTAATCTTGCAAATCTGTTATGTGAATCAATACTTATCAGTTTTTGTAATTATTTTATGTCCTGGACTCGAAAAATAAATAAAACCTCAGCTGCGTCTCAGAACGATTCTGCTTTTTTAACCAACGAAGACATGACTTATTCACATGTACAGTTTACCTGATTTTTTAAACACCTTGACCATAACAAAAAATTCATAATACACTCAACTATTTTCCAGAGTAAATGTAAGGCAAAAGTCATCTTTTAATGGAGCAACTGTTGCTCACAGTAGTGTGGCTGTCTGAATGAGGCAGCAAGAAATAACACTTTACGATTTTTCTTGTTTTGAATAATTTTGCACAAAGATTAATGTGCAAAGTAACTTACATAGTACAGGATCAAAATAACAGTATTTAGTAAAAATGATACTGATTGATAGGTGTGTGTATTGTGTATTGAACCGGGAACCTAGAAACGACGGAGAGGCTTCGTCCCGCCGTAGCCCTCAGTGGTTCACAACCCCACAACAGGCCACAGCAGTACACCCACCCCACCTCCGCCCCAACCGAACCCAGGGTTATTGTGTGGTTCGGCCCCCATCGACCCCCCGGGAACGTCTCATACCAGACGAGTGTAACCCTAAATGTTTGGGTGGTAGAGTAATTATGATGTACGCGTACGTGGAGACAGTGTTTGTGGAGCAATCGCCGACATAGTGTAACTGAGGCGGAATAAGGGGAACCAGCCCGCATTCGCCGAGGAAGATGGAAAACCGCCTTAAAAACCATCCAAAGGCTGTAACGTATGTTTTTGAGTGGGGTCCACCTTTAGAAAAACACGATTTTGTTTTTTGACCCAGACATGTTTCACTGCAGTTGCAGCATCATCAGTGTTTTTTTTTGTTATTGCTGTGCCTGTTAAACATAAGGAACGTTCCCAGAATGAGATTTTCACTCTGCAGCGGAGTGTGGGCTGATATGAAACTTCCTGGCAGATTAAAACTGTGTGCCCGACCGCACACGCAAGGTTCGCAGAAGAGCTTCTGTAAAGTTTGGAAGGTAGGAGACGAGATACTGGCAGAAGTAAAGCTGTGAGTACCGGCCGTGAGTCGTGCTTCGGTAGCTCAGTTGGTAGAGCACTTGCCCGCGAAAGGCAAAGGTCCCGAGTTCGAGTCTCGGTCGGGCACACAGTTTTAATCTGCCAGGAAGTTTCATAAGGAACGTTCTTTACTGTTTAAATACATACAAATATTAGTTTCTAAATTGTAATTACTGCAACGGCCTTGCCGCAGTGGATACAGCGGTTCCCGTGAGATCACCGAAGTTAAGCGCTGTCGGGCGTGGTCGCACTTGGATGGGTGACCATCCGGGCCGCCATGCGCTGTTGTCATTTTTCGGGGTGCACTCAGCTTCGTGATGCCAACTGAGGAGCTACTCGACCGAATAGTAGCGGCTTCGGTCAAGAATACCATGATAACGACCGGGAGAGCGGTGTGCTAACCCCACTACCCTCCTATGCGCATCCGCCACTGAGGATGACACGGCGGTCGGATGGTCCCGGTAGGCCACTCGTGGCCTGAAGACGGAGTGCTTCAAAAAGTTGTAATTACAGATTTTTGAGGAGCGCATAAAATTGTGAATTCACACTTCCTTACCACATGGTGTGGTTTTCCTGCTGTATTAAGTTTTTGTAGTGTCTGTTTTTCTTTACAGTTTGTTACCTGCAACTATATACAACTTAATGTAGGCAAAGCATTTACGCAAAGATTACAATTTCCAAACTGTTGTGGCTATGCCTGAGATTAACAATTTATGTGAAGGGTTGTGTGTGTGTGTGTGTGTGTGTGTGTGTGAGTGTGTGTGTGTGTATCTACGCACCCACACCCACCCACACACACACACACACACCTTGTTCCAACATCTCTTTAAGTCAGTGGAGGACAGTATGGTTTAGTGAAAAACTTATAGTCCTTAAACTTAAACTTTTATCTAAAATCCTTAAGAGTATCCGTTTTAATACTACATTCTTCATAATGCTCAATCAATATTCTTCTGAGCTCGTCACGGTCTGTCCGTCTGTGATTTCAGAAACCTTGCATTCAATGACGCGGAGAATTTCATCTTGCTCCAGCTGATCAACTTCCCGCTTTATCGAGCTACCACAGGGGGATACCACATGGGATACCAATTCGATTCTACACAGAGTACGCGAAAGAACTTGCCCCCCTTCTAACAGCCGTGTACCGCAAGTCTCTAGAGGAACGGAGGGTTCCAAATGATTGGAAAAGAGCACAGGTAGTCCCAGTCTTCAAGAAGGGTCGTCGAGCAGATGCGCAAAACTATAGACCTATATCTCTGAGGTCGATCTGTTGTAGAATTTTAGAACATGTTTTTTGCTCGAGTATCATGTCGTTTTTGGAAACCCAGAATATACTATGTAGGAATCAACATGGATTCCGGAAACAGCGATCGTGTGAGACCCAACTCGCTTTATTTGTTCATGAGACCCAGAAAATATTAGATACAGGCTCCCAGGTAGATGCTATTTTTCTTGACTTCCGGAAGGCGTTCGATACAGTTCCGCACTGTTGCCTGATAAACAAAGTAAGAGCCTACGGAATATCAGACCAGCTGAGTTGCTGGATTGAAGAGTTTTTAGCAAACAGAACACAGCATGTTGTTATCAATGGAGAGACGTCTACAGACGTTAAAGTAACCTCTGGCGTGCCACAGGGGAGTGTTATGGGACCATTGTTTTTCACAATATATATAAATGACTTAGTAGATAGTGTCGGAAGTTCCATGCGGCTTTTCGCGGATGATGCTGTAGTATACAGAGAAGTTGCAGCATTAGAAAATTGTAGCGAAATGCAGGAAGATCTGCAGCGGATAGGCACTTGGTGCAGGGAGTGGCAACTGTCCCTTAACATAGACAAATGTAATGTATTGCGAATACATAGAAAGAAGGATCCTTTATTGTATGATTATATGATAGCGGAACAAATACTGGTAGCAGTTACTTCTGTAAAATATCTGGGAGTATGCGTGCGGAACGATTTGAAGTGGAATGATCATATAAAATTAATTGTTGGTAAGGCGGGTACCAGGTTGAGATTCATTGGGAGAGTGCTCAGAAAATGTAGTCCATCAACAAAGGAGGTGGCTTACAAAACACTCGTTCGACCTATACTTGAGTATTGCTCATCAGTGTGGGATCCGTACCAGATCGGTTCGACGGAGGAGATAGAGAAGATCCAAAGAAGAGCGGCGCGTTTCGTCACAGGGTTATTTGGTAAACGTGATAGCGTTACGGAGATGTTTAATAAACTCAAGTGGCAGACTCTGCAAGAGAGGCGCTCTGCATCGCGGTGTAGATTGCTCGCCAGGTTTCGAGAGGGTGCGTTTCTGGATGAGGTATCGAATATATTGCTTCCCCCTACTTATACCTCCCGAGGAGATCACGAATGTAAAATTAGAGAGATTAGAGCGCGCACGGAGGCTTTCAGACAGTCGTTCTTCCCGCGAACCATACGCGACTGGAACAGGAAAGGAGGTAATGACAGTGGCACGTAAAGTGCCCTCCGCCACACACCGTTGGGTGGCTTGCGGAGTATAAATGTAGATGTAGATGTAAATGTAGATGTAGAACTTGCATCTTGGTCATGTTTTGTTACAACGCCCTAGTTGCTGGGGTCATTACATCACTATTCAACTCGTTTCTGTTGTTGAAATGAACTGTGGTCTTACTGAGTCTTGTGACAAGGGACAGTGCCTGTCTTCCCACACCAGTAACTGTGTCAAAATGTGAAATGAAATAAGCGCCAAGTATGAAATCTGTCAGCAGTTGTGAAATTATTATGGCATATGTGAAAACGCCCTAGCCTCACATTCGAAAGCAAACCTCACTTGCATCTCCACTTCTACACCGTCATCCGTATTCATTGCAGTGGGAAAGCCACCCATTGTTCTGCCTGCTGACAGGGTAAAAACACTGTTTCTGATATTCCCTTAATGAGACTACCTGTGTCTAGGATAGCGGAAAGTTTATGACTGTCAGTCTTAACTACCGTCACAGGACACACTGGTACTTCAGTGCTACCCATCTCAGCTAACAAATAGTCTCTGATTTCGTCATGTATCAAGATATTCAGAACGTAAATCTGGCCCCTGTTTGCACCCGTTTCCAGATTAGCCTCAAGCCAGGCTTGTCAACTGCAGTCTAGAGCGGGCTTCCACAATTCAACAATCTCCACGGTTCTAATTTATCTTTCTCTCTTGGCTGCTCTGGTAATCCCTTCCACTCTCACGCTCCTTCCTTGAAATTTCTTCATCTTTGTTTAAGTCAGTTTTTCCATTGATTCGATGGCCAACGTCTATTACTGCTCTCTCCTACATTTCCATTCATACGCTCATATTTCCAGGAACTGCCGCACTGTCTTTCTGTTGAAACACCAACTCTGCTGTTCTCCCACATACTCATCAAGAAAAACTAAAATTAACTTAAATGCCTCCAGATCATTATTCTAAATGCAAAGAAGGGCTCTCTTATGTTCTGTCGGCATTGTGTTTGTAAAGAATTGTATCACCTCGGCAGTGTTGTATGGGTTTCCATTTCAGAATATTGATGAAGTACGTGGCGTCTGATTGGAATAGTGTTGAAAATTCCTGGCAGATTGAAACTGTGTGCCAGACCGAGACTCGAACTCGGGACCTTTGCCTTTCGCGGGAAAGTGCTCTACCAGCTGAGCTACCCAAGCACGACTGACGCCCCGTCCTCACAGCTTTACTTCTGCCAGTTCGAGTCTCGGTCCGGCAAACAGTTTTAATCTGCCAGGAAGTTTCAAATCAGCGCACACTCCGCTGCAGAGTGAAAATCTCATTCTGGAATAGTGTTGCTACAAGTGGCAGAGATTTTATAATGCGCAGACACATCCTATTTTGTTCTGCAGCAGACCAATACATTTTTTATAATTCCTGACTCAAATAATTTGAATGTTGCGTAGTTTTATATCACTGCCAACACCTTCTCAATTACTTCACCAATCAAGCGACTTCTAATTAACTCTGATTACTTATGGTATCGTCAGTCGTTCAGCAAATTTTCGTTAAATTGTGCTATCGACGTTTCGATATGTGGGTCGCCGCCTGCAGTACAAATAAGAAATTTTCTCAACGAGATGAAGCGTTTGTCATCAGAGTTTTATCCTTTACTGGACTGCACTTGACTCTCCCGTAATGTACCTGTCTGGTACCGACGAACGAGCGCTATTTGGTGTCAAAATCTCGAAAATATAAATAGAAAACGAGAATCGATAAATAACCCTATAGCAACCGGAATACTAGCAGGCAAAGTAAAAACGCTACGAACTTAGGCACCAACCTATTAAATAGTAAATAGTCGGCCAGGATCAGCTTCTGTAGCTATTATTAATTTCAATTATAACCCCAGAATGTGCACAATTATATTTTTGTTATCTGCAGCGATTGTCATAAAACTGTACTCATTTTTCGTGCATTAGAATGCTGTTATGATGTAGTAGTTCGTCCCATTCTTTTACAGCTGAATGTATTCCATTTGCTCCTCAAAAAAGTTCTTCCAGTGAAGCCTTTTTTGGAAATGCTCCTCAAGCCAGTGCCCGCCTTTGTCGCCAAATTACCGGCGATACGTGGCTGTTTGAAAGAGACGTCTCTGCCCCGGCACACGAGAGTAACAGCGTCCTTTCGAGGGCTGCTGCGAGTGGGTAACGGCGCCGCTCGTTTGTAACGAATTTATTTAAATTGCTCGGGGGCCAACCGATGCGGCATCCGCTGGCATAGCCTCAGCAAGGTGGCTTCCGGGACGTCCACCTGCCGGCAGACAGCGACAGGTTGCGGGGGGGGGGGGGGGGGGGGGGGGCCAGCGCGCGTCCTTATCGGCTGGATCCACACTGGGCAGGTAGCGCCAGGCGGCCGCGGGGTGGGTGGCGGTTAACGAGACGCAAGTGTCACACCCAAATGCGAAAGTTCCACAGCTAGAAAGCAGAGTCGAGGATAATTATTGGAGTTTTCAACGTTGACTGAAATATTAGAAGAAGATGCTAGTACACTACTGGCCATTAAAATTGCTACACCACGAAGATGACGTGCTACAGACGCGAAATTTAACCGGCAGGAACAACATGCTGTGATATGCAAATGATTAGCTTTCCAGAGCATTCACACAAGGTTAGCGCCGGTGGCGACCCCTACAACGTGCTGACATGAGGAAAGCTTCCTACCGGTTTCTCATACACAAACAGCAGTTGACCGGCGTTGCCTGGTGAAACGTTGCTGTGATGCCTCGTGTAAGGAGGAGAAATGCGTACCATCACGTTTCTGACTTTGATAAAGGTCGGATTGTAGCCTATCGCGATTGCGGTTTATCGTATCGCGACATTGCTGCTCGCGTTGGTCGAGATCCAATGACTGTTAGCAGAATATGGAATCGGTGGGTTCAGGAGGGTAATACGGAACGCGGTGATGGATCCCACCGGCCTCGTATCACTAGCAGTCGAGATGACAGGCATCTTATCCGCATGGCTGTGATGGATCGTGCAGCCACGTCTCGATCCTTGAGTCAACAAATGGGGACGTTTGCAAGACAACAACCGTCTGGACGAAGAGTTCGACGATGTTTGCAGCGGCATGGACTATCAGCTCGGACACCGTGGCTGCGGTTACCCTTGACGCTGCATCACAGACAGGAGCGCCTGCGATTGTGTACTCAGCGACGAACCTGGGGGAACAATGGCAAAACTTCATTTTTTCGGTTGAATCCAGGTTCTGTTTACAGTATCACGATGGTCGCATCCGTGTTTGGCAACATCGCGGTGAACGCACATTGGAAGCGTGTATTCGTCATCGCCATACTGGCGTACCACCTGGCGTGATGGTATGGGGTGCCATTGGTTACACTTTTCGGTCACCTCTTGTTCCCATTGACGGCACTTTGAACAGTGGACGTTACATTTCAGATGTGTTACGACCCGTGGCTCTACCCTTCATTCGATCCCTGCGAAACCCTACATTTCAGCAGGATAATGCGCGACTGCATGTTGCACGTCCTGTACGCGCCTTTCTGGATACAGAAAATGTTCGACTGCTGCCCTGGCCAGCACATTCTCCAGATCTCTCACCAATTGAAAATGACTGGTCAATGGTGACCGAGCAACTGGCTCGTCACAATACCCCTGTCACTACTGTTGATGAATTGTGGTACCGTGTTGAAGCTGCATGGGCAGCTGTACCTGTACACGCCATCCAAGATCTGTTTGACTTAATGTCCAGGCGTATCAAGGCGGTTATTCCGGCCAGAGGTGGTTGTTCTGGGTAATGATTTCTCAGGATCTATGCACCCAAACTGCGTGAAAATGTAATCACATGTCAGTTCTAGTATATTTGTCCAATGAATACCCGTTTATCATCTGCATTTCTTCTTGGTGAGGCAATTTTGATGGCCAGTAGTGTAGCATCTCCAGCGTCAAGTCACACGGCGAAATTAAGCGGCTTTGGAATTTACACCATAGAGCTAGATTGGCAGTCAGTTTGATAGCCTAGTTTTCGGTTCTGCCAAGCACCGACGGAAACTCAGTAAATGTTAAAGCTGATTACTTCGAAAAGTATGTTTATTGACATTTTATTGTGTTTCAATGATGCTTTCTACTGATCAGAAATATTTTATATACTATGAAACTTAATTACTTAATTGACATCGAGAATCACTAAAGATAATGCCTGACAGGATATTAATCACCCAGTAAAGAAATGGGAAAAAGCGAGGAATAGAAGAGGATGATGATGAAGAAGAAGAAGAAGAAGAAGAAAGTGAATGATGGGACACACGGCATCCTACATAATTCATAGTCGAGCAGTGGTTTTTATCATTTGTTACTCATACACATAGAATAAGAACATCGAACAATAAGATTCCATACGAAGTAAGCTGAATCATTTGGTAACATGCTCAACAAAGAAGGGGGAAAACTACTCTACTGGAGTCATCCCTCCTAGCGCCTGCCCGTTATTAATAATCTGAGATGAACATCCCGTCCATCACGTTCTTGTTATCATGCACTTTATTTCAAATATACAAACATGGAATGCTTTGCATCAGAAAAAACGAAGCCGCAACGATGGTCGATTAATACTCAAATATTTCAGAGTTTCGTCCTGTCATTCTTGTGATGGAAGTAACGCACACAACACCGAAAGCAAAATTCGTATTATGCTCCCACATATTGTTTTGTTGTAATATTGCTATGTTCAATAATTTATAAACTTATGATCGATGGCTAGAGGACAAATGTGAGGATGTAGAGGCTTGTCTCACTAGGGGTAAGATAGATACTGCCTACAGGAAAATTAAAGAGACCTTTGGAGAGAAGAGAACCACTTGTATGAATATCAAGAGCTCAGATGGCAACCCAGTTCTAAGCAAAGAAGATAAGGCAGAAAGGTGGAAGGAGTATATAGAGGGTTTATACAAGGGCGATGTACTTGAGGACAATATTATGAAAATGGAAGAGGATGTAGATGAAGATGAAATGGGAGATAAGATACTGCGTGAAGAGTTTGACAGAGCACTGAAAGACCTGAGTCGAAACAAGGCCCCGGGAGTAGACAACATTCCATTAGAACTACTGATGGCCTTGGGAGAGCCAGTCATGACAAAACTCTACCATCTGGTGAGCAAGATGTATGAGACAAACGAAATACCCACAGACTTCAAGAAGAATATAATAATTCCAATCCCAAAGAAAGCAGGTGTTGACAGATGTGAAAATTACCGAACTATCAGTTTAATAAGTCACAGCTGCAAAATACTAACGAGAATTCTTTACAAACGAATGGAAAAATTGGTAGAAGCGGACCTCGGGGAAGATCAGTTAGGATTCCGTTGAAATGTTGGAACACGTGAGGCAATATTAACCTTACGACTTATCTTAGAAGAAAGATTAAGAAAAGGCAAACCTACGTTTCTAGCATTTGTAGACTTAGAGAAAGCTTTTGATAACGTTAACTGGAATGCTCTCTTTCAAATTCTGAAGGTGGCAGGGGTAAAATACAGGGAGCGAAAGGCTATTTACAATTTGTACAGAAACCAGATGGCAGTTATAAGAGTCGAGGGGCATGAAAGGGAAGCAGTGGTTGGGAAAGGAGTGAGACCGGGTTGTAGCCCCTCCCCGATGTTATTCAATCTGTATATTGAACAAGCGGTAAAGGAAACAAAAGAAACATTCCGAGTAGGTACTAAAATTCATGGAGAAGAAGTAAAAACTTTGAGGTTCGCCGATGACATTGTAATTCTGTCAGAGACAGCAAAGGACTTGGAAGAGCAGTTGATCGGAATGGACAGTGTCTTGAAAGGAGGATATAAGATGAACATAAACAAAAGCAAAACGAGGATAATGGAATGTAGTCAAATCGGGTGATGCTGAGGGGATTAGATTAAGAAATGAGACACTTAAAGTAGTAAAGGAGTTTTGCTATTTAGGGAGCAAAATAACTGATGATGGTCGAAGTAGAGAAGATATAAAATGTAGACTGGCAATGGCAAGGAAATCGTTTCTCAAGAATAGAAATTTGTTAACATCGAGTGCAGATTTAAGTGTCAGGAAGTCGTTTCTGAAAGTATTTGTATGGAGTGTAGCCATGTATGGAAGTGAAACATGGACGATAACCAGTTTGGACAAGAAGAGAATAGAAGCTTTCGAAATGTGGTGCTACAGAAGAATGCTGAAGATAAGGTGGGTAGATCACGTAACTAATGTGGAGATATTGAATAGGATTGGGGAGAAGAGAAGTTTGTGGCACTACTTGACTAGAAGAGGGGATCGGTTGGTAGGACATGTTTTGAGGCATCAAGGGATCACAAATTTAGCATTGGAGAGCAGCGTGGAGGGTAAAAATCGTAGAGGGAGACCAAGAGATCAATACACTAAGCAGATTCAGAAGGATGTAGGTTGCAGTGGGTACTGGGAGATGAAGAAGCTTGCACAGGATAGAGTAGCATGGAGAGCTGCATCAAACCAGTCTCAGGACTGAAGACCACAACAAGAACAACATGATCGATAACCAATACTAAGAAAAAAGGGAAAGCTTAAAGGTGGAAGGAGAATGTAGAGGGTCTGTACAAAAGAGGGTGTACTTCAATATCATTGACAGGGAAGAGGATGTAGATGAAGATGATATGGGAGACATGATACTACGAGTAGAGTTCGACAGAGCACTGAAAGATGTAAGTCCAAACAAGGGGTAGGCGACATTCCGTCAGAACTACGGATAGCCTTGAGAGGCCAGCTATGACAGAACTATTCCACTTGGTCTGCGAGATGTATGCGCCAGGCGAGATCCCCTCAGATTTCAAGAAGAATTCAATAATTGCAATTCCAGAGAAAGCAGGTCAAATTACTGAGCTATCAGTTTAATAAGTCACGATTGCAAAATACTAACACGTGTTTTTTTACAGGAGAATGGAAAAACTGGTAGAAGCCAACAACGGAAAAGATGAGTTTCCATTCCGGAAAAATGTAGGAATATATGAGGCAGTACTACCCCTACGACTTTTCTTAGAAGATATGTTAAGGAAAGGCAGACCTACATTTATATCATTTGTAGACGTAGACAAAGCTTTTGACAATGCTGTCTGGAATACTCGCTTAGAAGTTCTGAAGGTAGCAGAGGTAAAATAAAAGAACCGGAAAGCTGTTTTCAACTTGTACAGCAACCAGACTGAAGTTATAAGAGTTGAGGCACATGAAAGGCAAGCAGTGGTTGAGAAGGGTGTGAGACTGGGTTGCAGTCTATCAACGACGTTGTTCAGTCTGTACATTGAGCCAGCAATGAAGGAAACCCAAGACAAATTTGGAGAAGGAATTAAAGTTCAGAGTGAACAAATAAAAACTTTGAGGTTTGCCGATGGCATTTTAATTCTGTCAGAGTCAGCAAAGGGTTTCGAAGAGCCATTGAACGGTATGGACAGTGTCTTGACAGTCGCATTTAAGATGAATATCAATAAAAGCGAAACAAGGATAATGGAATGTAGTCGAATTAAATCAGGTGATGCCGAGGGTATTAGATCAGGAAGAGAGACACTGAAAGTAGTAGACAAGTATTGTTCGAAAGGTTCAAATGGCTCTGAGCACTATGCGACTTAACTTCTGAGGTCATCAGTCCCCTAGAACTTAGAACTAATTAAACGTAACTAACCTAAGGACATCACACACATCCATGCCCGAGGCAGGATTCGAACCTGCGACCGTAGCGGTCACGCGGCTCTAGACTGAATCGCCTAGAACCGCACGGCCACACAGGCCGGCTAAGTATTGTTACTTGGGCAGCAAAATAAGTGATGCTTGAGACAGTAGACAGGATATATAATGTAGACTGGCAAATACAAAACATCTACATCCATCTACATCTACATGGTTACTCTGCAATTCGCACTGAAGTGCCTGGCAGAGGGCTCATCGAACCATTTTCATACTACTTCTCTACCAGTCCACTCTCGAATGGAGCGTGGGAAAAAGGAACACCTAAATCTTTCCGCTCGAGCTGTGATTTCTCTTATTTTATTGTGATGATCGTAGGTGGGTGTCAACAAAATATTTTCGCATTCGGAAGAGGAAGTTGGTGATTGAAATTTCGTAAATAGATCCCGCCGGGAAGAAAACCGTCTTTGTTTCAGTGACTGCCACCCCAACTCGCATATCATATCAGTGACACTCTCACCCCTATTGCGCGATAACACGAAACGAGCTGCCTTTCTTTGCACTTTTTCGATGTCCTCCGTCAATCCTACCTGATAAGCATCCACACCGCGCAGCAATATTCCAGCAGAGGACGGACAATTGTAATGTAGGCTGTTTCTTTAGTGGGTTTGTCGCAATCTTATAATCGTTCTGCCAACAAAATGCAGTCTTTTATTCGCCTTCCCCACAATACTATCTATGTGGTCTTTCCAATTTAAGTTGCTCGTAATTGTAATTCCTAGGTATTTAGTCGAATTGACAGTCCTTAGATTTGTGCGATTTATCGTATACCTAAAATTTACGTTTTTCTTTTAGTACACATGTGGATGGCCTCGCACTTTTCTTTGTTTAGTGCCCTTTGCCACTTTTCGTACCATACAGAAATTCTTTCTAGATCATTTTGTAATTGGAATTGATCGTCTGATGATTTTACTAGACGGTAAATTGCAGCGTCATGTGCAAACAATCTAAGGGGGCTGCTCACATTATAACCTAGATTATTTATGTAAATCAGGAACAGCAGAGGGCCCATGTCACTACCTTGCGAAACGCCAGATATGGTTCAAATGGCTCTGAGCACTATGGGACTCAACTTCTGAGGTCATTAGTCCCCTAGAACTTAGAACTAGTTAAACCTAACTAACCTAAGGACATCAAAAACATCCATGCCCGAAGCAGGATTCGAACCTGCGACCGTAGCGGTCTTGCGGTTCGAGACTGCAGCTCCTTTAACCGCACGGCCACTTCGGCCGAAACGCCAGATATATCTTATCTCTTCTGTTCTACACGATGATTTACCGTCTAACACTACGAACTGTGACCTCTCTGAGAGGAGATAACGAATCCAGTCACACAACTGGGACGATACTCCATATGCACGCAATTTGATTAATAGTCGCTTGTGAGGAAAGCGTTTCTGAAGAAGAGAAATTTGTTAACATCGAAAATAGATATAAGTGTCAGGAAGTCTTTTCTAAAGATATTTGTCCGGAGTATAGCCACGTATGGAAGCAAACATGAATGAAAACAGTTGAGACAAGAAGACAAAGGAAGCTTTTGAGATATAGTGCCACAGAAGAATGCTGAAGATTAGATGGGTAGATCGAGTAACTAAAGATTAGGTACTGAATAGATTTGGGGAGCAAAGAAATTTGTAGACAATTTGGCTAAAAGAAGGGATTGGTTGATAGATACATTCTAAGACATTAAGAGATCAACAGTTCACTGTTGGGGGCGGGGAAGGGCGGGGAATGTGTGGCTAAAATTCGTGGAAGGAGACCAAGACGTGAATACAGTAAACAGATTCAGAAGGATATAGGTTGCAGTAGTTATTCGAATATGAAGGGGCTCGCACAGCATAGAGTAGCATGAGGAGCTGCATCAAACCAGTGTTCGGACTGAAGACCACAGCAGTAACAACAACATTTACAAATATTTGTTCTGTGCAAAAAACAGATACTGAACAACGGACTGTGATGTGACACGGATGTCAACAATGCAGTAGTCCCTGTTATGGGCCACGCCGTTGCTTAGCGCCAGTCTGAGCCAAGACGACTGGCGAACAACACGAATGTGTCCGTCCACAGTCAACAAAATCTCAAGAAAACCGGAAAATGCAGTTAAAATCATGGAAGAACTGTACCAGTCAGAAGGTAAGCCTCGACAAACACGTGAGTTCTGCCAACTTGTAGAACTTGAAACACATGCATCCAATCAGTTGCCCTTTCTGTGGACGCACGACATAAATTACATGTAATGAATATGGAGTTTTTCGACACGGCAGGGTAACTTTATTTTGCAAACCAGTAATCGAAATTGTTTATCACGGCTTGTCTGAAGCAGTTTGTTTTGGAGAATCCTACACTTTATTAAATTTATACATGCAGGACAAGCGGACTACGACAATTATCGATTCTTTGCGAAGTTTCCGTGCAAAGCGTGTTTCTGCATTCGATTCGATAGGTAATGTTCGAGAAGTCGAGCGTGTCAGCATGGTGTATTGAAACACACGTTTTCCATACACATATTATAAGAAACAAAACATTTTTATGTGAATTTCTACCGCATGATGGATTTCAAGCATTAAGCCATATTTTTGTCAGAAAATTAAGTTACGTTTTAAATAATTGGAGTCATAAAAAGTATGGCTATTAACCAACGAAGTGCGATTTAAAATTGTTGTTTGTGCTAACAAATAATTAAATTTATCGCCTTTGTGTTTTCGTACTGTCAGTTCCAGTCAAGTGCGCTGTTATTGTCTTGGTTTCTCCTCTCTGTAGTCCCGGATAAGTAGAGTTTGCTGCCAACTTCGGCAATCAAATGATATTCCGGGGGCCCGTGACAAAAAAGTGCAACTGTTTTATACTATCTAGTATTTTTATATGTTGTTATTCACGACCTAACAAACAAAACCCCATCATCAGAAAGTTTGAATCCTGGGACATGTGACGCCTACGTACTTTCAAACGTGTCTAAAATGTAATGTAAAACTGCCGTATACTAGCTACAGCATTTTATGCGTTATTGGCAGTACGAATCGTTGATATAAGATGTCAGGAAGAACCTAGTTGAGACTGACGTCGCCGTCACCATTCCAAATGTGTCACGCAGATGTACACGGTGCAACCATTTTAAGCTCCTTGAAATTTTCATCCGTGTTTCTCATCATTTTATTATTAAAAAATTTGGAAAATGGAATCTGGGCCATCGGCAAACATAGCAGTGCTTACCTAATGTTCACAGGTTGGTAACTGGCTGATCTGTAGCTCAGCTCATGTTCTGGGTTAGGTTGCAAGATAACAGTCTGATTGTGAGTTGGCGAAGCTAACAAATGTGAAGAAAAAGAAGAAAAAAAACTGGTTGTGATGACAGACTGATCCGTAGCTTAGCCCGAGGTCTAGGTTAGATTCGAAGAAAACAGTTTGGTTTTTAATTTGGGAACGAATCTGAAAGCTAAAAAACCTGCCTATGGTGACAGGCATATCTGTAGTACTAGGTTAGGTTCGGATCTTACAGTTTCACTAACAGAAATTGCTTTTATAATATTACTCTTAAGAAGTTCTTCATTACTTTTTTTGAAAGATGTCACAAATTACGACATTGTGCTGACGATGGGACCTAGTAATGGAGATTAAATTTCTTACTGCAAGTAAACGAAGAGAATCACATTAATAATATTCGCTGTGTCAATTTATTGGTTCCTACTTTCTGAACGTGTTACGAATTAGAAAGCTGTGCTTACGTAGCGACCTAATAGCATATTTTAATTTTATGGCAGTGAATTGCTCCTCAATTCTAGTTCAAATGGTTCAAATGGCTCTAAACACTATGGGATTTAACATCTGAGATCATCAGTCCCCTAGACTTAGAACACGTTAAACCTAACTAACCTAAGGACATCACACACATCCATGCCCGAGGCAGGATTCGAACCTGCGACCGTAGCGGTCGCGCGGTTCCAGACCGAAGCGCCTAGAACCACTCGGCCACATCGGCCGACCACTCGCTCCTAGGTGCATTATGGTGGTCATTCCACCTGAATGTGGCAATTCCTCTAAAACGAGCTCCTCGAGAATCAATGTAAGCATCACGGATTAAATAAAACGATTTGCAGATAACCTTGTACCGGTTAAAGGAAATTTCATAGTTTGACCTTATATACGCTATGGGTGCAATAGAGAAGACGTTGCTAAGTAATATCAGTACCATATATTTCTTACGTAAGTATTTCGTTTACCAAGCGACAGAGCCAAAGTGTGTCGAAGGCTTTCTGGACGTTGACAAATATGGTGTCAACCATTCGCTAAGCTTCGAACGAACATAGCAAGATAGGTTTCACACGATCTGCGCTTGCGGAAAACATGTTGAATATTCCACAGGAGTTTTTCCGCCTCCAAAAAATACATTGTGTGTAAACAAAATGTAATTCTAAAAGAAATTAGGGTCAGTGATATAACTACAACTATCTTTGGACTAAACCTACAGCGTAGTTTGAAAAGAATTCTGGACAGTTGAAAGCAAAGGTGTCAGTTACAAGTGGACTACACGGCTACGCTTATGAAAACAGTGAACTGACTGTAAGTAATTTAATGCTGTGCTGCAATATCACGCACCAAGAAAAAAGCAGTGAGTCCGTTCAATGACAGGCAGACGACGATAACAGACACCGCCCTGAAGTATGACTAGACTGACGTTAGTTGAAGCTGAAGCTACCCAGTTGCTGATAGGCAAAAGGGAGACAAACCAAAAGAAAGCGGACTGCTACAATAGTTTAAGTTAATGATAAGTGCTATTTTATTTTGTACTGTATAGATGTTGCTAAGTAATATCAGTACCACATATTTCGTACGTGAGTATTTCGTTTACCAAGCGACAGGGCCAAAGTGCTTCGATATGAAACAAAGTAGTCGAAAAAAGAAATGAGACAAGACCGTAGCCATTTCATTTATTCTGTACATGGAGCAAGTTGTGAAGAGAATGAAGGAGAAAAATGGAAAAGAAATTAAAAATCAGGGCATAAGAAAAACATCAGTTGGCATTCTAATTTTGTCAAAGACGGTGAGGGCTTGAAAGTTCAACAGAACGGAACAGACACTGTCTTCAAAACAGGTTATGAAATGAACGTCAATAAAAGCAGAAGGGGGATAACGAATTGTAATGTAATAAAGTCTGTCGTTGGTCAAGGAATTAGATTGGTAAGTGAAATGCTAAAAGTAGTTGACTAATTTTCCTTTTGAGCAGAAGAATGATTGGTAACTAAAGAATATAAAAAGAGGTGGGGAATATTGCGAGTAGAGAAGTACTAACAGCAGAGTGCGTGACTTGGACGTAGGCTAGTCATTGGGTGAAGCGCCTGTAAGAAAGAGACTGGTGATAGGAAGGTCAGTTTGTCTAAAGAAGAGAAACATTTTACAGTCTAATACAGTTTAAGTGTTAGGAAGTCTTTTCTAAAATATTCGTCTGCAGTGTAGCCTAGTACGGAAGTGAAACATGCGCGATAAACAGAACAGAAAAGAAGGCAATACAGACTTTTGAAACGTGATCGTATCACTAATGGGTAGGTACTGAATGGAGTCCGGGAGAAAAGAGCTTTGTGGCACAACCTGACTAACAGAAGGGAGAGATTAGTAGGGTACATTCCAGAACATCAAGGAATAGTTAATTACTCGGAACTCAGATCAGTATACAGGCCCAAATGGATGTAGATTGCAGCAGTTATCCTGTGAATAAAGGTCTTTCCCAAGATATATCAGGGCGCAGAGCTGCTGGAAACCAATCTTCATATCGTAGATAACAACAACATCAACAAGAACGACAACAACTTAAGTGTGTAGATGTGTTGTGTTGACGACAAGCATACATAATAAGGCAAGAAAAGTCCGAACATGTCCTTATCATTACATTTTAGTCACAGTCACCGACAATGAGGGGTCTTATAGTGTGTCCAAGGCCCATTGACGATAATTCGTTACACAGTGAAATGCGCCAGAAGTTTCACAAGCATAAGACTGTTCTCTCAGACTACACTACACTGCACTGCCTGGTCAAAAGCATCCGAATACCTCTACGCAATGCTTAATTGACCTCCAGATGTCACGGGAGGCGGACCCGACAACATGAAAGAGGTGGGAACTGTTGTGTTGTCAGTGGAGAACGAATCGGTAAGAATAGCTCAGTGGCTTCAAACGCGAACTACTACATAAAAAATCTATCAGATCAGGTTTCATCGCTTCTAAAGTAACCCACGTCGTTTGTTGGTAATGTGACTGTGAAGTGTAAACACGACGGAACAGCTACAGCTACAGCTAAACCAGGACCACCAGACCTTATGTACCGATGGACAGGTACCATCGAACGGTGGTTGTAAAAAATCGCTTGGAATCAACTGAAGAAGTCAACTGTGAGTTGTAAAGTGCTATCAGCTGTATATCTGGCGCAATGAAAGCGTAGGGATTTGGAAAGAATGGCGTACAATGATTGAGCAGCTGCTCGTAACAAATAAAACAGTATCTGCGTCAGTCACTTGTTTATTTTTCCACTACGCGTTTCTTCAAGTGGAGAATTGTTTATTTACATAGCCGATGTTGGTAAAGAGTACAGTCGTCTTCTCACAACAGCAAACTAAGGGCGGTACAGGTTATTTTGCTTCTTTTGTTAATGGTAAAAATTGTTGACTTACAAAAAAGGCAATTTAGAGGTAAAAAAACATTAATTTTTGACAATGAGTTGTACTTCTAGGAACTTGCATACTGTTGTGTGATATATGTCCTCTCCATTGCGAATTACATTAACACAGCCGTTTCAATGAAGTTGTACATGAAACATATGTACGCTTACATTCGATACAGAGATACAGGGTTAGATGGTTTCTACAAAAATATGTTTTTCTTTTTTAAATACATGAATGGTCTGCACCAGAATACTGACATGTGCACAACTCAGTTATTGTACACTGAAGCGCCAAAGAAACTGGTATGCGCATGCATATTCAATTACAGAGATATGTAAACAGGCAGAATACGGCGCTGCAGTCGGCAACGCCTATATAAGACGGCAAGTGTCTGGCACAGTTGTTAGATCAGTTACTGCTGCTACAATGAAGGTTATCAAGATTTAAGTGAGTTTGAACGTGGTGTTATAGTCGGCGCATGAGCCATGGGACACAGGATCTCCGACGTAGCGATGAAGCTGGGATTTTCCAGCACGACCATTTCACGAGTGTACCATGAATATCAGGAACGCGGTAAAACATCGAACCTTTGACATCGCCGCGGCCGGAAAAAGATCCTGGAAAAACGGGACCAATGACGACTCAAGAAATCGTTCAACGTCACGGAAGTCAAATCTTTCCGCAAATTGCTGCAGATTTCAATACTGGGTCGTCAAAATGTGCCAACGTGAGAACCATTCAACGAAACATCATCGACAAGGGCTTTCGGAGCCGAAAGCCCACATGTGCACCCTTGATGACTGCACGACACAAAGCTTTACGCCCCTCATGGACCCGTCAGCACCGACATTGGACTGTTAATGACTGGAAACATGTTGCCTGGTCGGACGAGTCTCGTTTTGAAATTGTATCGAGCGGGTGGACGTGTAAGCGTAGGGAGACAACCTCATGAATCCATCCATGGACCCTGAATATCAGCAGGGAATTTTTCAAGCTGGTGGAGGCTCTGTAATGGTGTGGGGCGTGTGCAGTTGGAATGACATGGGACCCCTGATAAGTTTAGATACGACTCTGACAGGTGGCACGTAAATCATGTCTGATCACCTACATCCATTCATGTCCACTGTGCATTCCAACGGACTTGGGCAATTCCAGCAGGTAAATGCTACACCCAAACGTCCAGAACTCCTAAAAAGTGGCTCCAGGAACACTCTTCTGAGTTTAAACACATACGCTGGCCACCAAACTTCCCAGACATGAACGTTATTGAGCATATCTGGGATGCCCTGCAACGTGCTGTCCAGAAAAGATCTCCACCCCCTCGTATTCTTACGGATTTATGGACAACAACAATATATATATATATATATATATATATATATATATATATATATACTTATTTATTTATGTGACTGTGCTACAGCACTGAATACATAAATAATGATTAAATAGTTATGCAAAAAATATGTTTTAAAAAATGTTAATGGGCTGCTCTTGAATACAGACATGTGCATACTTCAATTACTATATTAATTTCTTATATGCAAAAAGGTTGCAACAGATCATACATTTGTATTGTAGGTTTTGAACTTATTAACTCTCTTAATTTATAGTTTCAATACACTGCAATTAACGTAATCACTCATATTCGTCCCTCAGTAAACTCAACCTACAATACAAATGTATGATCTGTTGTAATCTTTTTATATATCAGAAATTAATACAATATTTGAAGTGTGCACGTATCCGTATTTAAGAGCAGCCCGTTATCTTTACTGAAACATGTTTATGTGCATAACTATTTAGTCAGTTTTTTTGTATTCAGTGTTGAAACCCAGTCACATAAAAATAATATATATATATATATATATATATATATATATATATATATATACTATGTGATCTAAAGTATCCGGACACGTTCGTGACGCCCTCCATCGGGCATTGAATATGGTGTTGGCTCACCCTTAGCGTTTATGACAGGTTCCACGCACGCAGGCGTACGTTCAATTAGGTGCTGGAAGGTTTCTTGAGGAATGGCAGTCCATTCTTCCCGGAATGCTGCACTGAGGAGAGGTATCGATGTCGGTCGGTGAGGCCTGGCACGAAGTCGGCGTTACAAAATATTTCAAAGGTGTTCTAAAGGGTTTAGTTCAGTAGTCTGCGCAGGCCAGTCCATTACAGGGATGTTATCGTTGCGTAACCACTTCGCCACAGGCCGTGAAATATGAACAGGTGCTCGATCGTGTTGAAAGACGCAATCGCCATCCCCGAATTGCTCTTCAACAGTGGGAAGCAAGAAGGTGCTTAAAACATCAATGTAGGCCTGTGCTGTGACAGTGCCACGCAAAACAGCATGGGGTGCAAGCCCCCTCCATGAATAACACGACCACACCATAACACCAACGCTTCAGAATTTTACTGTTAGCACTACACACGCTGGCAGATGACGTTCATCGGGCATTCGCCATACCCACACCCTACCGTCGGATCCCCACATTGCGTACCGTAATTCATCGCTCCACACAACGTTTCTCCACTGTTCAATCGTCCAATGTTTATGGTCCTCACAGCAAGCGAGGCGTCGTTTGGCATTTACCGGCGTGATCTGAGGCTTATAAGCAGCCGCTCCACCATGAATTCCGACTTTTCTCACCTCCCGCCTAACTGCCATAGTACTTGCAGTGGATCCTGATGTAGTTTGTAATTCCTGTATGATGGTCTGGATAGAAGATTACGAGCCTCTTCAACTGTCGGCGTTCTCTGTCAGTCAACAGACGAAGTTGACCTGTAAGCTTTTGTGGTGTACGCGTCCCTGGGACTCTGCATGATCGCATTACTGCCAGAGTTTTGGCTGATGAGGTTCATCCAACGGTACACTGTTTGTCTCCTAGTGGTGAGGCTGTTTTCCAAGATGTCAGGACCCGAGCTCACACAGCTCTCAACGTCCAGCACTGGCTTTGTGAGCAGAAGAATGAATTTTCGGACCTCTGCTAGGCACCGCAGTCACCAGACCTAAATATCATTGAGCCCTTTTGATCTTCACTACTGGCCATTAAAATTGCTACACCAAGAAGAAATGCAGATGATAAACGGGTATTCACTGGACAAATATATTATACTAGAACTGACATGTGATTTCATTTTCACTCAATTTGCGTGCATGGACCCTGAGAAATCAGTATCCAGAACAAGCACCTCTGGCTGTAATAACTGCCTTGATAGGCCTGGACATTGAGTCAAACAGAGCTTGGATGGCGTGTACAGGTACAGCTGCCCGTGCAGCTTCAACACGATACCACAGTTCATCAACAGTAGTGACTGGCGAATTGTGACGAGCCACTTGCTCGGCCACCATTGACCAGACGTTTTCAATTGGTGAGAGATCTGGAGAATGTGCTGGCCAGGGCAGCAGTCGAACATTTTCTGTATCCAGAAAGGCCCGTACAGGACCTGCAGCATGCGGTGGTGCATTATCCTGCTGAAATGTAGGGTTTCGCAGGGATCGAATGAAGGGTAGAGCCACGGGTCGTAACACATCTGAACTATAACGTCCACTGTACAAAGTGGCGCCCATGCGAACAAGAGGTGACCGAGACGTGTAACCAACGGCACCCCATACCATCACGCCGGGTGATACGCCAGTATGGCGATGACTAATACACGCTTCCAATGTGCGTTCACCGCGATGTCGCCAAACACGAATGCGACCATCATGATGCTGTAAACAGAACCTGGATTCATCCGAAAAAATGAAGTTTTGCCATTCGTGCACCCAGGTTCGACGTTGAGTACACCATCGCAGGCTCTCCTGTCCCGTGATGCAGCTCAAGGGTAGCCGCAGCCACCATCTCCGAACTGACAGTCCATGCTGCTGCAAACGTCGTCGAACTGTTCGTGCAGATGGTTGTTGTTTTGCAAACGTCCCCATTTGTTGACTCAGAGGTCGAGATGTGGCTGCACGATCCGTTACAGCCGTGCGGATAAAACGCCTGTCATCTCGATTGCTAGTGAGACGAGGCCGTTGGGATTCAGCACGGCGTTGCGTATTACCCTCCTGAACCCACCGATTCCATATTCTGCTAACAGTCATTGGATCTCGACCAACGCGAGCAGCAATGTTGCGACACGATATACCGCAATCGCGATAGGTTAGAATCCGACCTTTATCAAAGCCGGAAATGTAATGCTACACATTTCTCCTCCTTACACGAGGCATCAGAACAACGTTTCACCAGGCAACGCCGGTCATCTGCTGTTTGTGTATGAGAAATCGCTTGGATACTTTCCTGATGTCAGCACGTTGTAGGTGTCGCCACCGGCGGCAACCTTGTGTGAATGCTCTGAATAGCTAATCATTTGCATATCACAGCATGTTCTTCCTGTCGGTTAAAATTCGCGTCTGTAGCACGTCATCTTCGTGGTGTAGCGATTTCAATGGTCAGTAGTGTACTTTGCAGAGAAGGGTGTGTGATCGCTATCCACCTCGATCATTGCTATCTGAAAGTTCCAATATTTTTCTGTACGAGTGTATAAGATTCCCTCGAAAACTGTGGAGGACCTGTATATATCTTTTCCGAGATGACTGGGAACTGTTCTGAATGGCCACGCCATATTAGCCATGGTAATGTATTGAGTTTCTGGTGTTTCCGTAGTTTTGTCTCCTCCCTGTACGTATTCAACATTGGACTGTGCTGTTTCTTAGCAACATCCTCTATTTCGTTGCGCTTTATGTGAGCTTGTCATCTTTTAACATTTTTGGATACGTCAGATTGCGTTATTACTGAGTCAGTTGAGGGTATCATCTAGAGTGCCCCAGGGACGTGTGGTAGGTCCGCTCTTGTTTTCTATCTACATAAATGATCTTTTGCGTAGGGTGGATAGCAATGTGCGGCTGTTTGCTGATGATGCTGTGGTGTACTGGAAGGTGTCGTCGTTGAGTGACTGTAGGAGGATACAAGATGACTTGGACAGGATTTGTGATTGGTATAAAGAATGGCAGCTAACTCTAAATATAGATAAATGTAAATTAATGCAGATGAATAGGAAAAAGAGTCCTGTAATGTTTGAATACTCCATTAGTAGTGTAGCGCTTGACACAGTCACGTCGATTAAATATTTGGGCGTAACATTGCAGAGCGATATGAAGTGGGACAAGCATGTAATGGCAGTTGTGGGCAAGGCGGATAGTAGTCTTCGGTTCATTGGTCGAATTTTGGGAAGATGTGGTACATCTGTAAAGGAGACCGCTAATAAAACACTAATACGACATACTCTTGAGTACTGCTCGAGCCTTTGGGATCCCCATCAGGCCGGATTGAGGGAGGACATAGAAGCAATTCAGAGGCGGGCTGCTAGATCTGTTACTGGTAGGTTTGATCATCACGCGAGTGTTACGGAAATGCTTCAGGAACTCGGGTGGGAGTCTCTAGAGGAAAAGAGGCGTTCTTTACGTGAATCGCTACTGAGGAAATTTAGAGAACCAGCATTTGAGGCTGACTGCAGTACAATTTTACTGCCGCCATCTTACATTTCGCGGAAAGACCACAAAGATAAGATAAGAGAGATTAGGGCTCGTACAGAGGCATATAGGCAGTCATTTTTCCCTCGTTCTGTTTGGGAGTGGAACAGGGAGAGAAGATGCTAGTTGTGGTACAAGGTACCCTCCGCCACGCACCGTATGGTTATTTGCGGAGTATGTATGTAGATGTAGATGTAGATGTAGTTTACTGTCTGGGACTTGATTTCACGGTATAAGAGCGTTCGTCACTTTGGCTTAAAACTCGTAGCTATTCGAGACAGGAGGCCAGGTTACTCTCTGTACACAGACGTGTTGTACCCGCGAAAGTTAGCTGCTCGGATGGAGGAAGTACATTAGCTACCTGCTGCTAGCGGTGAGAGATGCCCGGCCCTTGTGGGGCTTCCGCAGGCGACAGCGACCGCTAATCCGCGGAGACAGCCAGGAGCACAAAGACGGCCGGCTGGTACTGTTACATAATGCAGGTGCATAACGCGATGAGATGGCGCCCGGGTTGGAAGCTGGCCACACACTGGCGGTGACGTAAGCTCTGGCGCTGAGGTAACCGTGCTCGCGCTCTTCCGTCTCTACCTGCAGTGTCAGGTCAGGCCTGTGGCCACGGTTTACATGTTACGTCTCCAGCACGTAGCTCGCTACTTTTGGGGTGTAATCTGATGAAGTAGGTAAAGCGTTCTCACACGGCACGTGAACGCGAACGTGGACACGAAGCGAAAAACAGAATGACCCGTGTCGGATTTTCTGGCGTGATATCAAATGTGAACAAATGCGATGCGAGATTCTTCTCTTCCCAGAATCTAAGAGAAGTCACATTTGAATAGAAGTTTCTGTAACTAGAGATCCGTTTTAGGTGGTTTTTGTATTACAACCTGTGTGCATTAAAAATTTGCTGCTTAAGGGTAGCGGTAGATAAAGACACATTCAGAAGGGAAGGTTTTGTTAGTACACTGTTCGGCAAAAGGTATGTCGATGGTTACAAGTGGTGCGATGTCATAAATAAGGTGCATACACAGCGATACTAATACACTATCTCATCAAAAGTATCCAGACATCTATTGGTGGACATTTATAATGGATGTGTCCACCCTCTACCCTTGAACGCTGCTGGGAACACTTTCACTGAGACGTCTAGATGTCTGTGGAGGAATGGCAGTCCATTCTCCCTCAAGAGCCGGAATGAGACGAAGTATTAATGTTGGAGATGCTGAGGTATGAAGCGAAACTGACGCTGTAACTCATCCCAAAGGTGTTTAGCTGCGTGCAGGCCCGGACTCGGGAGGGGTGTGTCCATTTCAGGAATGTTATTGTCCACGGACCACTGACTCACATATGCTTCTTTATGACTGGATGCATTGCCATGCTGACACAAATAACCATCGTTTTCAAACTGTTTTTTTTTTACTATATGCAGTACCCAACGCTGTAAAAAGGGGTTCATATCCTTCCACATTCAGCGTTGTCTTAAGCACAGTAAAGGGAGCACACCCTAACAACGGAAAACACCCCCCTCACCGTAACGCCACCTCGTCTGTACTTCATTGTTGGCACTATGCGTGATGACAGGTAACGTTCTCTAGGTACTCGGCAGACCAGAAGCCTTTCATCGGACTACCACAGGGTACAGCGTGACTCTTCGCTCCAGATTACTCGTTTCCAGCCGTACACTGTCCAGTGACGTTGGTCTTTTCACCACCTCTAGGGTCGCTTACCACAGACTACACAAATGTGTGGCTTACGAGCAAAGTCATCGTGCTAGCATCACTGCTGATCGCATTTTGGAACTCACCAGTGATTCCTTCCGCTGCTTTCATGCGATTCCATAGAAATACCCTCCACAATGCGTCAGTTCATGAGCTCTGACTGGTGTTGGTTTAGTTGTGGTTGGTTCAAAATGGTTCGAATGGCTCTGAGCACTATGGGACTTAGCTTTTGAGGTCATCAGTCCCCTATAACTTAGAACTACTTAAACCTAACTAACCTAACTACCCGAGGCAGGATTCGAACCTGTGACCGTGGCAGTCGCGCGGTTCCGGACTGAAGCGCCTAGAGCCGCTCGGCCACCTCGGCCGGCGAGCTGTGGTTGATCTTTTGTGTTTACACTTCAGAGTCACGTGGGCAGACTCAGAAGGACTGAAATCTCCCTGACGGATTCTTTACTTAGGTGACATCCAAAGAGTAGTCCACTCTCGAAGTCACTGAGCTCTCCCGACCGACTTAACTTGCTTTTGCTGCTTCTCTGGTGACAACACAACACGCTGTCTCCTTTTATAATGACAGGTCCGCCTCACCTGACATCTGATGGTCAATTCCGCATTAAATAGCAGTGTCTGGATACTTTTGAACAGGTACTGCATAAACTTCTTGAAATGTTTTACTAATTAAATGTCTGCATTATGTATAAGTATTATCTAGTTTGAAATAAGCTTGGAAGACGTGAATCCAAACATGTTTGAAACTTTAACTTCCTTCTATCTGCACTCGTTTAAAAAATAAATAAACAAATAAAAGTAAAAATAAACAAATTAAAAATATCCGTTTGAAATCAAACAGTATAATAAGGACTGTAAACAAATTATATATCATTTGAAAGATGTTCATCTTTTGTTTATAACTACTAACGGAATATCAGCTTGAGTCGATGGGGTAGGCAATTCCATTCCTACTAAGGAAAGGTTATTCCACATTAATCTAGCACCTGACCCATCTTGGAACTCCTGCCACCTAAGAATAACTGTTGCCCACCATATCATAAGCGACTAAAGGAACAAGATCTGACAGTAAGCAAGAAAAGTGCAACCAACGAACGAACAGGACAATACCAAACGGAATGGTTCTCTTTCCTACTGGCTATTACAACACCTTAGACATTGTTGTTGTTGTGATCTTCAGTCCTGAGACTGATTTAATGCAAGTCTCCATGCTACTCTATCCTGTGCAAGGTTCTTCATCTCCCAGTACCTACTGCAACCTACATCCTTCTGAATCTGTTTAGTGTATTCATCTCTTGGTCTCCCTCTACGATTTTTACCCCCCATTCTGTCCTCCAATATTAAATTGGTGATCCCTCGATGTCTCAGATCTGTCTGGTGTTCGTCTGTACTCTTCTTTTCTGTAGTGTTCGTTGCCTAATTTGTGTTCTTTAGCACCTGGGGGGGGGGAGTCTCCTTCCCCTTGGGGTTTTATCTGCTCTGCGACTTTGTCTCGCCTGTTTTTGGAATGGGGGACTGATGACCTTAGCTGTTTAGTCCCCCTTAAACATCCCAACAACCACCACTACCACATGTCCTACCAACCGATCCCTTCTTCTAGTCAAGCTGTGCCACAAACTTCTGTTCTCCCCAATCCAATTCAATACCTCATTAGTTATATGACCTACAGATCTAATCTTCAACATTCTTCTGTAGCACCACATTTCGAAAGCTTCTATTCTCTTCTTGTCCAAACTAGTTATCGTCCATGTTTCACTTCCATACATGGCTACGCTCCATACAAATACTTTCAGAAACGACTTCCTGACACTTAAATCTATACTCGATGTTAACAAATTTCTGTTCTTCAGAAACGCTTTCCTTGCCATTGCCAGTCTACATTTTATATCCTCTGTACTTCGACCATCATCAGTTACTTTGCTCAAGTTTCCCTCTGTAATCTGGTAATACATCATTCTAAGCTCCAAGATAAAAGCGGCAAAACTATCACAACGTATTTCATAAAGAGGCCCATAGTCCGTGGTTACTCGTTACAGAATAGACTACTAATCAAATTATTATCTACTCGTTTCGTTATCTCACTTGTCTCTTTCACTGAAAATGTCCCCACAACAATGAAAAAACCTGTACTCTGCGATCTGCCTAACACGGAAGGACCTAGTCTCTCCTAAGCACTTGTACAGACGCAAAAGTAGTGTGATGGGGCAGCCAGCGCTGCGGTACGAACTCAGGAGAGTATAGTTGTAATGTTGTTCAGTTGCATTCAGTGAACCAACCGTATGTGATGTGCACATCGCACAAGTCTTCATCTGGAAGAAATCCATACTGCAGTGAGCACTGTTAATGTACAGCTGACGCCGTCGGAACAAAATGGGAGACAGGACCGAGCAGTGCTGAACGCAAGACTCAGTGCGAATATTATGGACGTTACTGATGTTAACAGCAAGCAGCGTGAGTGAATGGAAGAAGTTTGTGACAAAACAAGACATACGGTGCATACCGCCCGACATTTAAGTTGTTGTGCAGATATTTTCAGTTCTACAGAGATACAAAGATAAATTAGGGTAAGGAATCAAAGAATATACTATTCAGTCATGGGATGTATTCAAAAATTGTGAATACGGTACGACAACAGCTACACAATTTGCTGAAAATGTATGAAAATTTGTGCCAGAACAGGACTCGTACCAGAATTTCCATCTTGTTACGAGCGGTCACTTTAACAACTTCGGATACCCGAGCGCGCTTCTAGGATCGTCCCAGATCTCCATCCGTCCCAGTGTCTGCTTCCCACAGTGCTCGCAAAGTTATGTGATTCCCACACAGGAAGAGACTTATTTATTTTTCTCTTCAGGTAGCATTGACTTTTACATGAAAACGAGGGCTATTCTGAAAATAAGTTCCGATCGGTCGCGAAATGGGAACCACGGTGAAAATTAAAACTGTTTTATTTGTGATAGTTAGCTAAACCTTACAGATACTCCTCTACATTTTCGTCGCGCCGTCTTAGACATTTGTCATAGCGTTGTACCAACTTTTAAATATCCTCGTCACAGAAGGCAGCAACCATTACTTTCCGCCAGTTCTCTATGCTCGTCTACAGCTCGATGTCTGTGCAAAAATGTTGCCTTCATAGCCAGCGGTACATATGAGCAGTAATGAAACTCAGAGCGAGACAATTACTGGCTGTGTTGTGGGCGATCAAACATTTCCCGTCGAAAACGCTGCAGAAACACTTCATTGCCCCTGCAGAGTGCGGCCGAGAATTGTCATGAAGAACGAAAGGCAAGACAGTTACCGTATGTTATGTGGCTCGCACGACATCAGGCGAAATCTCTTACCAGGCCCTTACACTTGGCGGAGACGCTATTTTTTAGGCATCTTTACACGCTCACTGCGCGCTCAGAATTGAAAAAAGTGACGTACCACGATCAACGGTCATACTAGAGACACTAACCAACACATCTGTGCAAAGCTTCATCGGATTTTCACAGTGGTTTCCATTTCACGACCGATCGGAACGCATTTTCCGAATAGTCCTCGTACTTAGAGCTGTGTATGTATATGGTAGGGTCTGTAGAGTTCGACGCAGTTTCCTTCGGACATGCATGAATGTCTGAAAAAAGCTGCATCGAACTCTACAGACAATGTCAAATACAGACACTGCACTAATGAAGTGCTATAATGAGTCGTTGGAATCCACGGGTTCCTTTGACCCAAAATACCATCACTGAACATCCTGTGCGACTTCGTCGCTGGAGTCTGAATGCATCCTACATACTGCCGCTACAGCCATTTTGCTAGGCTGCTCGTATAGCATAAAGTGCTATGCGCTAGTTTGTGAGAGATGGAGATGAACAAGACTAGGTTCGAATCTGCGCAGCGGATTAACGACCTCGTCTGGTGCATCAGCCGGCCTGAATGAGGTTTTTAGGTGGTTACCCACGCTCGTATTGGCAAACGCTGGAATGGTACCCAATTTCTGCCTCAAAAAATGCACTACATTTACAGTTAATAAGTGATCGTGCGTAGAACAAACTTTCACAGACTTCCTACTGAAGAATTAATCAAAGAAGGCAGGGGAACATTCCCGCAGAAAGTCAGGCAAAAAAGCAAGAAAATATGTTTGTTTCATAAGCAGCTCACCTTACGTCTTCACAGTCTCCTTCGACGGATATACATTTGGTTCAGTGATCCTCCAGCGATTTCATACCATCGGGAAAATAAATTCTCTCAAACTCAGCAAAATACTCGTTGAGTGCTAATATCACTTTGTCATTTGATGAAAATTTCTTCCCAACAAGCCTCAGTTTAAAGTTAGGGGACAGGAAGAAGCCACTTGGGGCTACGTGTGGTGAATAGGGTGGACGAGGAACCAGTTCAAAGCCATTTCATGCACTTTCGCCATTGTTATCGGTGATGTATGGGATAGTGCATTATCGTGGTGAAGGAGCACGTTTTTGCGTGCCAGTCTTTTCTTTCAGTTAAGGCAAGTTACAAACGATCTAACAATAAAGCATAATAGGGTCTAGATATGATTCTACCATTTTCCAAGTAATCTAGGAGGAGTATTCCGTGGGGTCCCAAAACACAGCGGCCATCGGATTACCAGCTGACGAAATGAGCTTTGTTTTCTTTGGTGCACTTTCACCAGATTGTCCATTGATTTGCCTGCCGTTTTGACTCTTTGTGTGTACTCACCAACCCAGGTTTCATCAACAGCTACAAATCGGTGTAAAAAAATCTTGCGAACTGCAATTAAACATTCCCAGACATTGTGTTGAAATGCACCGGATGCGCTTTTGGTCGGCAGTGAGCAATCGCTGCAGCAAACTCGCACACAGCTTCGTCAAAGCCAGTTCTCCGTGCAGGATATTATGCACTCTCTCAGTAGAGAGAGTGCATCTCAGCAATCTCACGAATTTTCATTCGGCGCTCACGTGACCTCCATTCGACGGCCAGACCTCGCTTCGTCTTCGGTGCTTGTCTGACCACGTTTACATCCATTAATCCAAAAATAAACGGGCTTCAACAACGGTGCAGAGTCCGCTTCACTGGGACAAGGTCAGACGCAAAATACAAGAACACACTGCAAGAAATTAATGGAAGCATCGACTTCAGAGCACACATGCTTACAGACATAGCTGCACGCAGACAAAACACTTGGCCGGCCGCGGTGGCCAAGCGGTTCTAGGCGCTACAGTCTGCAACCGCGCGACCGCTACGGTCGCAGGTTCGAATCCTGCCTCGGGCATGGATGTGTGTTATGTCCTTAGGTTAGTTAGGTTTAAGTAGTTCTAAGTTTTAGGGGACTGATGACCATAGATGTTAAGTCCCATAGTGCTCAGAGCCATTTGAAGCAAAACACTTGCATACACACCAAGAAACACAAAACACCACACTATTCCCTGGACTGCACGTCTAACGCGCCTCAAGCGAGACACCAAACATAAACGCAAACTCTATGAAAGAGCAATCTCGGATAGAGAAAGACAGATACGACTTAACGATTACCGGCTTGCCAAGGACAGATACAAACTAGAACTGAACAAGACTAGGAAGGACCACTGGAACAGACACGTTGCAGCGTAAACACAATTAAACATTTGGGGCGGAACCATACAAGATGGTAAATGAAAAAATTGAGAGCCCACTGGTTCTGCGAACGCTGCGACAGGATGACTTTGCGATGACTAAGGGTTGGAGACGCACAGTAGAGTTTCTGCTTGGCGAACTCCTACATGATGACATTGCAAACACAGATACACCAGAACAAGCACCACTGAGACGTGAACTCGACACCGCATACAACACACCAACTGTCACCTGTCCTTTTGCGCAGGAAGAAGTGGCGATAGCGATCTCACAACTCAAAAATATAAAGACGCCTGGACCGGACGGTATCCACTCTGAGGCACTAAAACAAATTGCATCGCAGATCACCCCATACCTCACAACCCTGCTAAACGGCGCATGAAAGCTGGGCCGCGTGCCTGCAGTGTGGAAAACCTCGAAGGCGGTCATCATCATAAACGCCCCAGACGAAGACCCCTCAGAACCTAAATCATACAGACCAATTTGTCTCATAAACACACTCGCAAAAATACAAGAAAAACTGCTTTGCAAAAGACCTCACGCACATAGAGCGTTACAGGGACTAACACCTCATCAGTTCGGCTTTCGGGAAGGGAAATCAATAGATGATGCAATAATCAGAGTGCTACAAATAGTGCCGGCCGCGGTGGTCTCGCGGTTCTAGGCTCGCAGTCCGGAACCGCGCGACTGCTACGGTCGCAGGTTCGAATCCTGCCTCGGGCATGGATGTGTGTGATGTCCTTAGGTTAGTTAGGTTTAAGTAGTTCTAAGTTCTAGGGGACTGATGACCACAGCTGTTAAGTCCCATAGTGCTCAGAACCATTTGAACCATTTTTTTTTGCTACAAATAGTACACAATACACCTGCCAAATACACATTAGTTATCATGATAGACATCTCAGGCGCGTTCGGCAACTTATGGTGGCCGGCTTTGTTTAAGATGCTCAGACACCTGTATGTATCGGAATCTCTGTACAACATCTTTGTGGACTACTGGAGAGACAGAACGGTCGTTTGGCACATGGACAACCAAAAAGTAATCAAGCGCATTACAGAAGGCTGCCCACAAGGGTCGAGCTGCGGCCCCATCTTCTGGGACATAATGATAGAACCGCCCCTACAGTTACTAGAGGAGCGTTGGTTCAAATGGCTCTGAGAACTATGGGACTTAACTGCTGTGGTCATCAGTCCCCTAGAACTTAGAACTCCTTAAACCTAACTGACCTAAGGACATCACACACATCCATGCCCGAGGCAGGATTCGAACCTGCAACCGTAGCGGTCGCGCAGTTGCAGACTGTAGCGCCTAGAACCGCTTGGCCACTCCGGCCTGCAGAGGAGCGTAATTTGACTGCTGGAGTTGTTGCCTATGCTGATGACCTGCTCGTGGCAGTGTCAGCAAACAACCGTGCCCAGCTAGAAGACAGAGCCAACATAACGCTACTAACAATAGCCCAATAGTGCACAAACAACAAACTCAAGGTAGCTGAAAATAAAACAGCTTACAAATTGCTGAAGGGAATCCTGCACAGGAACCCAAAAATCAAAATCGGGGACATAAACCTAAAAAGATCAGTAGTAACACGCTGCCTTGGAGTACACATAGACGAACGACTGAACTTTCAGGAATACATACGACTATACACAGACAAAGCAGAACAGATATTTGATAAACTGGCAAGGTTAAATAGGGAACAACTCAGACTGCCGCTGTCAGTCACACGAACATACCATTGCGCTTCCTTCGAGTCAGTACTATGCTTTGCTGCTAGCACGTGGGCCCAAAGACTTAGTCTTTCTACCAACAGAATCGTCGTACGTCGTGGGCAAAGAAGCGTTCTGCTTCGATTAATGCGGGCTTTCAGTACAACGTCGGTCGATGCACTATGCGGTGTGATGGGAATCTTCGCGATACATATAACCATGCGGCAATGTACTGGCTTAGGATGGCGAGACTAGACCAGGTTTGGCAGATCACTGGTGTACCGCATGAAACAACACGCCAACTAAGAGCATGGCGAGTGGATACCTGGCAGAGCGAATGGGACAATAGTGTTACGGGCCGCCGAGTTTACAATTTCTTCCCAGATATCAGGGGAACACTAAAACTAAAGCATATCAATCCCAGCCGCAGTCGTGATGACTGGGTGTTGTGTGATGTCCTTAGGTTAGTTAGGTTTAAGTAGTTCTAAGTTCTAGGGGACTGATGACCATAGATGTTAAGTCCGATAGTGCTCAGAGCCATTTGAACCAACCCAGCCGCAGTGTGGCACATTTCCTCACAGGCCATGGCTCTTATCACACGCACTTGAGTAGCGTGAATCTGCAACAGACTGCTACGTGCACTTGCGGGGAAGTAGATTCCCCAGAGCACACCGCCCTTTTCTGCGGACAGCGCACAAACATAAGACATACATTAAGCGTAAACCACCTGGACATACATAACACACTGTACGCTGCCCTACGCGACCCTGACCAGTGGACTGAACTAAACACACTGACCGACAAAACCTCCAACATCTTGCACACGGAATACCTACGAAACAGACCCTAAAGAAGGCAAGTCGGTATACAAAGACAGCAGAGTGCCCATGGGATGGGTGATAGTACTGAAACCACCAGCCAAGAAGACACGGACACCGACCTTGGCGATGAAACAGATCTTGAGGCGTCTAGCACTGATGATCCATAGTGGCAACCTGCATAACAGTACAACACATGGTACAGAAAAGCCGAAACGAGATGCATGTGATCCAACACATTAAAAAACAAATAGCATCGTAACTGTACATAGGTAAATAATAAGTTGCATCTCCATGTCCCATGAGTGAGGTGGTCCCACCAGGTTAGTAGCAATCGAAAAGAAGCTTGAAGTTAGGTAACTTTTCAAGGAACCTACGACCCCTGGTGACCGGCGACGTACAGCCTGGACAGAAATTGTGATTCCACTTTTCTGAGCCCAACCCGACGTATATGTTAATGTAGATCGGGGAAAACCACTGTTCAGGCTGGGTCGTTTGCGTAGCCGGGTGGTGCTAATCACCGGACTGTTAACCGGAATGAGTAAATTGGGCTGGACTGGATATGGAGTACCTGTTTTTATTCTTATTTTAGCTTAAGGGTAGCACACATAGAAAAGGACTCGTGAGTGGCTGTCAGCGACTTGAAGTTCATTTCAAGACCCTGGCCGCCTCCCACAACCAGGTGTCGGGAATCTCTCATACTACACTCCTTTCCTATCTTCTTTTTAAATCCTTCTTAGTTACCAATTTTTTTGTATTTCATCTTCCTACTTCCATTATATTAATTCTGTTGTTGTTGTGGTCTTCAGTCCTGAGACTGGTTTGATGCAGCTCTCCATGCTACTCTATCCTGTACAAGCTTCTTCATCTCCCAGTACCTACTACAACCTACATCCTTCTGAATCTGCTTAGTGTATTGTTCAAATGTTCAAATGTGTGTGAAGTCTTATGGGACTTAACTACTAAGGTCATCAGTCCCTAAACTTACACACTTCTTAACCTAAATTGTCCTATGGACAAACACACACACCCATGCCCAAGGGAGGACTTGAACCAACGCCGGGACCATCCACACAGTTCATGACTGCAGCGCTTAGTGTATTCATCTCTTGTCTCCCTCCACGATTTTTACCCTCCACGCTGCCCTCCAATGCCAAATTTGTGACCCCTTGATGCCTCAGAATATGTCTTACCAACCGATCCCGTCTTCTAGTCAAGTTGTGCCACAAACTCCTCTTCTCCCCAATTCTGTTCAATACCTCCTCATTAGTTATGTGATCTACCCATCTAATCTTCAGCATTCTTCTGTAGCACCACATTTCGAAATCTTCTATTCTCTTCTTGTCCAAACTAGTTATCGTCCATTTTTCACTTCCATACATGGCTACACTCCATACAAATACTTTCAGAAACGACTTCCTGACACTTAAATCTATACTCGATGTTAACAAATTTCTCTTCTTCAGAAATGCTTTCCTTGTCATTGCCAGTATATATTTTATATCCTCTCTGCTTCGACCATCATCAGGTATTTTGCTCCCCAAATAGCAAAATTTCTTTACTACTTTAAGAGTCTCATTTCCTAATCTAATTCCCTCAGCATCACTCGACTTAATTCGACTACATTCCATGATCCTCGTTTTGCTTTTGTTGATGTTCATCTTATATCCTCCTTTCAAGACACTGTCCATTCCGTTCAACGGCTCTTCCAAGTCCTTTGCTGTCTCTGACAGAATTACAATGTCATCGGCGAGCCTCAAAGTTTTTATTTCTTCTCCATGGATTTTAATATCTACTCCGAAGTTTTCTTTTGTTTCCTTTACTGCCTGCTGCTCAATATACAGATTGAACAACATCGGGGATAGGCTGCAACCCTGTCTCACTCCCTTCCCAACCACTGCTTCCCTTTCATGCCCCTGGACTCTTATAACTGCCGTCTGGTTTCTATACAAATTGCAAATAGCCTTTTGCTCCCTGTATTTTGCCCCTGATATCTTCAGAATTTGAACGAGAGTATTCCAGTATTAATTCCGGTATTCCAATATTAATTCTAAGGTTTTTAACATGCTACACATGAAACAATAATATCGAAAGCAAAAATAAACAGAGCCCGCCTCCACGTGGCGGGCAACGGTGTGAGTGGCATGGGAGCGGAGTGGTGCACCAAGCAACTTCGGACCCCGAACCCAGTCACAGTGGCCAAGTACATATACAGACCCACCATAAGAAATAAGAGGTTGGGTCATGAAAAATAAGCATCAAGTAAAAAAAGAAAATAGTCCGCGTGAACTTCATCCAGTTGTGTTTTGATTTGTGCGGCAGTCTAACCCTTCAAATGAATATGTTTAATAACAGCACGAAACTCGGTATTCTCCATTTTCAATCGTAGTCGACACACGGACCAGCTCAGACGCCTGTCAACAATGAAGTGTACACTGTGCATTGTTGAAAATATTTATACAATCTTCGGAAATAATCAAGCTTACTATTTATGAAAGCACAACAAAAATGTTACATTCTTTCTTGGAAATTTACAGGACTGACCATCCGCGTCAGAATAGTCAAAATAGAGACGACTAAAAAAGGAGTGAAACACTTACGCTGTGAGTCCAGATGCAATGGTTCTCCTGTACCTGGCTGGCTGCCCGTTGGCGGCGGTCAGCTGTGGAGGGTCATTACTTCTCGTAGCCGTCAGGTTGCACCGGGCCCTCAGACAGAGGGGGCAGGCCAAGGAAGAGAGAGAGAGAGAAAGTGTGTTGGGGGGAGAGAAGGGTGGCACGTGGCCCGTGAGGCAGCGGGCGGAAGATGAAGCACAAAAGCCGCCAGATAGCTAGCCGGCTGCTGGATGTAGCGGAGCAGGCACGCGCCGTCTTGTCAGGGGTTGGGGGGAGGGGGGAGAAAAAAGACGCGCGGTCAGGTGCCCAGGGAGAAATAAAAGAGGAAACAGGTGATTCCTCTGCTGGGCAGGCGCGCCGCTGCGCGCGAGGAAGTACGGAGGCCCGGACAGCAGGAAGTGCGCGAGGGACAAAGGCGGGGGATAAAAACTGCCGCAAGCAACAGACCCCCCCCCCCCTCGCTCCCTCCTTGTTTTCGTACTTTTCTTGTCCCGACGATGTGACGCGGCAGGCCTGTCTAATCAGACCATCGTGCCACAGCTGTCCTCCACGTCCACGAAATCAAGCTGAAGCGGCGTGCGGGGAAAGAAAACACAAACAAATATTAAATTGCGTCAGGCATTCGTTTGCATAAAGATAACGTCTCGTTTACTCTAACTGCTGAAACCAGCCACAGTTTGTGTGCAAACAAAAATTGGAACCAAATTGGATCTAGATTTGGTAACTTGCAACGCTAGTTAATTCACTGCTCGCAACACATATAAACTAAAATAATCTAAACTCTGTCCGGACAGACCTTGGAAGGCCCAACGGTACCTACCGGCCGCCGTGTCATCCTCAGACCACAGGCGTCACTGGATTCGGATATGGAGGGGCATGTGGTCAGCACACCGCCCTCCCGGTATGTCAGTTTACGAGACCGGAGCCGCTACTTCTCAATCAAGTAGCTCCTCAGTTTGCCTCACAAGGGCTGAGTGCACCCCGATTCCAACAGCGCTCGGGAGACCGGATGGTCACCCATCCAAGTGCTAGCCCAGCCCAACAGCGCTTAAGTTGGGTGATCTGACGGGAAAAAGTGTTACCACTACGGCAAGGCCGTTGGCTGCGACACATAAACCCGAAGTGAAATTGGTCGCGCTCTGTGCTGCAGACCCATACAAGTGGCGGGAGTCAATAGCTCCAATAGCTCAAACGTAAAATATCGACTATTTTGTCAAAGACATCCGGATACCCATTAGTGGACATTAATATGAATTGTGTCCACCCTTCGCCTTTATGATGGCTTCAACTCTGCTAGAGACTTTTCTCTGATGTGTCTGACTGCCTTTGAAGGAGAAGTAGCTCGTTCTTCCTCAAGAGGACAAACCAGAGAAGGTCGTCATGTTAGATCCTAGGTTCTGATGCGAAGCCTTCCCAACCCTGTTCATTGAGATCAGGTCGGGTCTCTGGACAGGTCAGTCCATTTCAAGAATATTACTGACCCTAACCGTTGCCTCACAGATGATGCTTTATGGTATGTTGCACTGTCATCCTGAAACAGTCATCATCTCTGAACAATTCCTCAAATGGTCGTAGTACACATCACTGAATAGCACGTTCTTAAGCTTAATAAGAGGACCACACCCTAATCAAGGAAAACACTACCATACCGTAATACCTCCCCCTCCTCCGTGCTTCACTTTTGGCACTACACTAGATAGCAGGGACTGTTCTCCAGGCATTCGGCAAACCCAAACCCTTCCATCAATTTGACACAGAGTATAACGTCATTCCACTCGTTTCCAGTCGTCCACTGTCCAGTGGCGTCGCTTTCTTACACCGCCTCAACCGTCACTGAGCACTGACTGTAAAAATACACTGAAGAGCCAAAGAGACTGGCATGGGCTTGGGTACTCAAGTACAGAGATATGTAAACAGGCAAAATACGGCGCTGCAGTCGGCAACATCTATATAAGACAACAAGTGTCTGGTGCAGTTGTAAGATCGGTTACTGCTGCTACAATGGCAGATTATCAAGATTTAAGCGAGCCTGAACGTGGTGTTATAGTCGGCGCACGAGCGATGGGACACAGCATCTCCGTGGTAGCGATGAAGAGGTGATTTTCCCGTACCACCATTTCACGAGTGTGCTGTGAATATCAGGAATCCGGTAAAACATCAAATCTCCGGCCGGAAAAAGATCCTGCAAGAACGGGACCAATGACGACAGAAGGCAATCGTTCAACGTGAAGAAGTGCAACCCTTCTGCAAACTGCTGCAGATTTCAGTGCTGGGCCACAACAAGTGTCAGCGTGCGAACGATTCAACGAAACATCATCGGTATGGCTTTCGGAGCCGAAGGCCCAGTCGCGTACCCTTGATGGCCGTACGACACAGAGTTTTACACCTCACCTGGGACCATCAACAAAGACATTGGACTGTTGATGGCTGGAAGCAAGTTGCCTGGTCGGACGAATCTCGTTTCAAATAGTGGATGGACGTGTATGGGTAAGGAGACAACCTCACGAATTCATCCATGGACCCTGAATATCAGCAGGGGATTGTTCAAGCTGGTGGATACTCTGTAATGGTGTGGGGCGTGTGCAGTTGGAGGTGCTCCCTCGACGGTGGTGTCGTCCATCTGCCTGCAGAGTTTTTTAGGAAGCCTCACTCCTTCGAAAGAACTTTAGAATGAACGCAACATTTTTGGGGGCTCTGAAATTGTCTGTGTTGGGACACAAAAGCAATTCTCTTAGTTTAACAGCCAGCCGGAGTGGCCGAGCGGTTCTAGGCGCTACAGTCTGGAACCTCGCGACCGCTACGGTCGCAGGTTCGAATCCTGCCTCGGGCATGGATGTTTGTGATGTCCTTAGGTTAGTTACTAGTTAGGTTTAAGTAGTTCTAAGTTCTTGGGGACTGATGACCTCAGAAGTTAAGTCCCATAGTTCTCAGAGCCATTTGAACCATTTTTTAGTTTAACTGAGGTCCCTGGTCAGATACTTTAACATTTGGGCCATTCAAATAATGATCTCCATGACAAATGTGTTGTTCACTTTAGAGCTGAACAGAAACTCAAAATTCGCTGCCTAAATTGGCCAAAGGAGAAAAAAACAAGTCGGGAACACAGCGTCTTCTCCTCTCTGCATGGGAATTTGCGAGTGAGGGATTGACTGGTTCTCCAGAAAAGTGAAGAATATTGTTAACTTTGATTAGGACTGGCGAATGGTTAAAGTAGACGAATTGGAGGGGAGACATGGAGTTCATGGAGTGTTGTGATTTGAACAAAATCCCTGTGGGGGCCGCTGAGTGAGGTTCTGGTGGAGTTTCCCTAGGTTTGATGGAAATTGAGGAGAGGAGAAACTGGGTCTTCTGATTTAGACTCCGGTCAGGAGATGGTCTTCTGATTCAGATTCCGGTCTGGCGAGGATTCTGGTCTTGATTCTTGTGACGAGCAGGTTGCACTTGCGATACTTGTGCTGCGTGTGACTTTGCACTTGCGTCGGTCTTGACTGGTGAACCTATTGTGAGGACTTAGTTACACCAACGGTTTAGACCTCAGTCATCTTGGACAGCTCGCTGTGCTAAGGGCAACCTTCTTCATGTCAGCTCTGTCATCTTGATGTTTGATTCCCTTGTGCACACTGCCGTATAAGTGAGTCAAATTGGTGCACGGTATGACTGGCGAATGGGAGTGTCACGTGCTGGAATCTGCCGAGATTTCAGGGCTCCACTAGAGAGTATTTGCTATCTGTCTAACAGATCGCCAGCCACGATTTTGCATATTTTGTGCCCGCCGTAACGAATTACAGGCTCTGCGCACTGTTGCTCTGCAACCGCTCGAACCACGACCGTCACCTGAGAAAGCGCTGTGTATTGGGAAAGGGCTGTAGTCTTTCTACACTGTCTTTTTAGGGCAAACAGAATCACAGTCTTGGCAGTTGTTCTCGGCTGCACCAGTGTTGTATAACTTCTGTGTGGGATAAGTCCATCAAAGTCTATTCAGTGTTAGATAGTTTCAAATTGCTTTATCCATGTCTTCAGTTAGAGAAAATGCACTACTGGCCACTAAAATTGCTACACCAAGAAGAAATGCAGATGATAAACGGGTGTTCATTGGACAAATATATTAAACTAGAACTGACATGTGATTACACTTTCACGCAATTTCAGTGCATAGATCCTGATAAATCAGTACACAGAACAACCACCTCTGACCGTAATAACGACCCTGATACGCCTGGGCGTTGAGTCAAACAGAGCTTGGATGACGTGTACAGGTACAGCTGCCCATACAGCTTCAACACGATACCACAGTTCATATACAGTAGTGACTGGCGTATTGTGATGGGCCAGTTGCTCGGCCGCCATTGTCCAGACGTTTTCATTTGGTGAGATACCTGGAGAATGTGCTGGCCAGGGCAGCAGTCGAATCCAGAAAGGCCCATGTAGGACCTACAACATGCGGTCGTGCATTATCCTGCTGCAATGTAGGGCTTCGCAGCGATCGAATGAAGGGTAGAGTCTCGGGTCGTAACACATCTGAAATGTAACATCCACTGTTTAAAATGCCGTCAATGCGAACAAGAGGTGACCGAGACGTGTAATGAATGGCACCCCATACCATCACGCCGGGTGATACGGCAGTATGGCGATGACCGAATACACGCTTCCAATGTGCGTTCACCACGATGTCGCCAAACACGGATGCGACCATCATGATTCTGTAAACAGAACCTGGATTCATCCGAAAAAATGACGTTTTGCCATTCGTGCACCCAGGTTCGTCGTTGAATACACAATCGCAGGCGCTCCTGTCTGTGATGCAGCGTCGAGGGTAACCGCAGCTATGGTCTCCGAGCTGATAGTCCAAGCTGCTGCAAACGTCGTCGAACTGTTCGTGCAGATGGTTGTCTTGCAAACATCCCCATCTGTTGACTCAGGGATCGAGACGTGGCTGCACGATCCGTTACAGCCATGCGGATAAGATGCTTATCATCTCGACCGCTAGTGACACGAGGCCGTTGGTATCCAGCACAGCGTTCCGTATTAACCTACTGAACCCACCGATTCCATATACTGCTAACAGCCATTGGATCTCGACCAACGCGAGCAGCAATGTTGCCATACGACAAACCGCAGTCGCGATAGGCTACAATCCGACCTTTATCGAAGTCGGAAACGCAAAGGTACTCATTTCTCCTCCTTACACGATGCGTCACAACAACGTTTCACCAGGCAACGCCGGTCAACTGCTGTCTGTATATGAGAAATCGGTTGGAATCTTTCCTCATGTCAGCACGTTGTAGGTATCGCCACCGGCGCCTACCTTGTGTGAATGCTCTGAAAAGCTAATCATTTCCATATCACAGCATCTTCTTCCAGTCGGTTGAATTTCGCGTCTGTAGCACGTCATCTTCGTGTTGTAGCAGGTTTAATTGCCAGTAATGTAGTTTAATCAGACAAACCTTAGTCTTTGCCAAATATTCGCCACCCAGTGGAGTGTTTACTGTTTGTTGCGTCTATTTGTGTTGCCAACAGCTCATTGTATTTTTGTCATTACACTCCACATGTACTGATTGTCCTATTTTATAATCAATAAACTTGTGCCATAACATTTATAAAATATAAATTCTGTGTTGTTATATTAATCACCTATCGACAATTGACAACAAATATGACAGAGCCATCATTTCATTAATAATATTTCGGATTTCAGGTTCATTTAGATTCTCATAAATATGATAACCTCTAATGCGGGATAACACCAACAAACACAGTCAAAGGGCAAAATCATTTTAGCAGGCACATGGGCCAGGTAGTCAAGTGGGGGGCTTACTGGTTAAAGTGATTGCTATCAGTGCGTAATCTTAAAGTCGCGTGTAGCCTTTCAAATCACACAGCAAGTCCAGTGTAGTCTTGCGATGGTAAAGGTGTTAGTCTATTTGCACAAGAGAAAAGCTACAACTAACAGTACTACTTTGTCAAAACTAACTGTTTAACGGAATCAAATGCCATCATAATGACAAATTAAGAAGCTTATGTTCAGGGGCAGATGTGGACTCTGACCACGATCTATTGGTTATTAACTGTAAATTAAAACTGAAGAAACTGCAAAATGGTGGGAATTTAAGGAGATGGGACCTGGATAAACTGACTAAACCAGAGGTTGTACAGAGTTTGAGAGAGCGCATAAGGGTACAACTGACAGCAATGGAGGAAAGAAATACAGTAGAAGAAGAATGAGTAGCTCTGAGGGATAAGTAGTGAAGGCAGCAGAGGATCAAGTAGGTAAAAAGAAAAGGGATAGTAGAAATCCTTGGGTAACACAAGAAATATTGAATTTAATTGATCAAAGGAGAAAATATAAAAATGCAGTAAATGAAGCAGGAAAAAAGGAATACAAACGTCTCAAAAATGAGATCTACAGGAAGTGCAAAATGGCTAAGCAGGGATGGGTAGAGGACAAATGTAAGGATGTAGAGGTTTATTTTACTGCGGGTAAGATAGAGACTGCCTATAGGTTAATTAAAGAGACCTTTGGAGAAAAGAGAGCCGCTTGTATGAATATCAAGAGCGTTGATGGAAACCCAGTTCTAAGCAAAGAAGGGAAAGCAGAAAGGTGGAAGGATTATACAGAGGGTCTATACAAAGGCGATGTACTTGAGGACAATATTATAGAAATGGAAGGGGATGTAGATGAAGATGAAATGGGAGATACGATACTGCGTGAAGAGTTTGACAGAGCACTGAAAGACCTGAGTCGAAACAAGGCCCCGGGAGTAGACAACATTCCATTGGAACTACTGACGGCCTTGGGAGAGCCAGTCCTGACAAAACTCTATCACCTGGTGAGCAAGGTGTATGAGACAGGCGAAATACCCTCAGACTTCAAGAACAATATAATAATTCCAATCCCAAAGAAAGCAGGTGTTGACAGATGTGAAAATTACCAAACTATCAGTTTAATAAGTCACAGCTGCAGAATACTAACGCGAACTCTTTACAGACGAATGGAAAAACTGGTAGAAGCCGACCTCGGGGAAGATCGGTTTGGATTCCGCAGAAATATTGGAACACGTGAGGCAATACTGACCCTACGACTTATCTTAGAAAATAGATTAAGGAAAGGCAAACCTACGTTTTTAGCATTTGTAGACTTAGAGAAAGCTTTTGACAGTGTTGACTGGAATACTCTCTTTCAAATTCTAAAGGTGGCAGGGGTAAAATACAGGGAGCGAAAGGCTATTTACAATTTGTACAGAAACCAGATGGCACTTATAAGAGTCGAGGGGATGAAAGGGAAGCAGCGGTTGGGAAGGGAGTGAGACAGGGTTGTAGCCTCTTCCCGATGTTATTCAATCTGTATATTGAGCAAGCAGTAAAGGAAACAAAAGAAACATTCGGAGCAGGTATTAAAGTCCATGGAGAAGAAATAAAAACGTTGAGGTTGGCCGATGACATTGTAATTATGTCAGAGACAGCAAAGAACTTGGAAGAGCAGTTGAACGGAATGGACAGCGTCTTGAAAGGAGGATATAAGATGAACATCAACAAAAGCAAAACGAGGATCATTGAATGTAGTCGAATTAAGTCGGGTGATGCTGAGGGAATTAGATTAGGAAATGAGACACTTAAAGTAGTAAAGGAGTTTTGCTATTTGGGGAGCAAAATAACTGATGATGGTCGAAGTAGAGAGGATATAAAATGTAGACTGGCAATGGCAAGGAAAGCGTTTCTGAAGAAGAGAAATTTGTTAACATCGAGTATAGATTTAAGTGTCAGAATGGCGTTTCTGAAAGTAGTTGTATGGAGTGTAGCCATGTATGGAAGTGAAACATGGACGATAAATAGTTTGGACAAGAAGAGGATAGAAACTTTCGAAATGTGGTGCTACAGAAGAATGCTGAAGATTAGATGGTTAGATCACATACTAATGAGGAGGCATTGAAGAGAATTGGGGAGAAGAGGAGTTTGTGGCACAACTTGACAAGAAGAAGGGAGCAGTTGGTAGGACATGTTCTGAGGCATCAAGGGATCACAAATTTAGCATTGGAGGGCAGCGTGGAGGGTAAAAATCGTAGAGGGAGACCAAGAGATGAATACACTAAGCAGATTCAGGAGGATGTAGGTTGCAGTAAGTACTGGGAGATGAAGAAGCTTGCACAGGATAGAGTAGCACGAAGAGCTGCATCAAACCAGTCTCAGGATTGAAGACAACAAAAACAACAACATGTTCAAAAATTACGCTTTGGAGGTAATGTGAGAAGGTATCTGCATGACAAAAAGCTTTCAACTGAGCATAAAACTTTGCAAAATTAATTTCTCAACAAAATGACATGCCAGAATATTTGAAAATGAAAAAACTAAATTCATAAAAATTATACTTTGTGAGTAATGTCACAGGTGATTGCACAAAAAATGTCAACTAAGTAGACTACTTTGCAAAAATTATTTGTTTAACAAAGTAATTTGTCAGCATAATGGTAAACGAAAAACTTACGTTTGAATATGAAACTAAGGTATAGAACTTAACAAACATGGATTATTTAACGAAATGGCATCACTGTAACAGTAAAACGAAAAAACATCCGTTTAAAAATTGAATTTTTTGAACGATGGCAAAAGTGTATGAAGAAGGAAAAGCTTCTAATTAATTGTAAAAACAATTATTTAACAAAATGACTGAGAGGTTTTCCAACAGTTTCTGCATCCTGCAGCTTCATTAGCAGTCATGTTGACAAAAACGTCGACACGGTGACAGCGGTCTCCTGGCTGGTCCGTCCAGATATCCGTCTCTTATTTGGGTGCTGCTGTCTCTTTTCTGTAAGCATCATTTTGTGCACACAACATCTCGCTTTTAATGAAAAATGGAAAAAGGAGTCCTATAAGTATATTTTGTATCCAAATACAGGTGCATGTAATCAGTTTTTCGTACTATGAAATAATTTAATTATAGCTGATTCTAGAAAAAAGAACCAACTATGTGTAACGATCACACTTAAAACAGAGATTTGCAATATGTACTCACATTCATCTTATTTAATGAAAATTGCGAAGTGATACCAACACGGTTTCCACAGTTATGTTTTCTGTGTGCAAAAATTTTAGCCCTTTCTTTTAACTCTTCTTTATGGTATTTAGTGCTGCCCGCAAAACAACACGTACATAAAATAACATTTTTACTATTAATGCTATTTCATTTGATCGTCCTTATAATTATGTTGCTCAGACGTGTGCTGTGCAAATGATGTTTTCGTGTGGCAAGCAGACTGTGTTTTGGTGAAGTGAAATGTGTTTTACTACGTTATTTGTGTAAAATACTTATTACAGTTACGTGTGCATCACAACACCTCAGCATGATGCGAAGACTGGAAGCGCTCGCCACACCAAAACGTAAGTAAAAACGAATATAGGCGCGAAAACATCGCGACAAACTACCGGGTGATCAAAAAGTCAGTATAAATTTGAAAACTGAATAAATCACGGAATAATGTAGACAGAGTGGTACAAATTGACACACATGCTTGGAATGACATGGGGTTTCATCAGAAACAAAAAAAAATAATAAAAAATAAATAAATAAAAATACGAAAGTGCAAAAAAGTCCGACAGATGGCGCTCCATCTGATCAGAATAGCAATAATTAGCATTATAAAGTACGACAAAGATAATGTTCTTTACAGGAAATGCTCAATATGTTCACCATCAATTCCTCAACAATAGCTGTAGTCGAGGAATAATGTTGTGAAGAACACTGTAAAGCATGTCCGGATTTATGGTGAGGCATTGGCGTCGGATGTTGTCTTTCAGCATCCCTAGAAATGTCGGTCGATCACGATACACTTGCGACTTGAGGTAACCCCAAAGCCAATAATCGCACGGACTGAGGTCTGGGGACCTGGAAGGCCAAGCATGACGAAAGTGGCGGCTGAGCACACGATCATCACCAAACGACGCGCACGAGAGATCTTTCACGCGACTAGCAAAATAGGGTGGAGCGCCATCCTGCATAAACATCGTACATTCCAGCGGGTGTTTATCAGCCAGGCTGGGGATGATGCGATTCTGTAACATATCGGCGTACCTCTCACCCGTCACGGTAGTAGTTACAAAACCAGAATCACGCATTTCCCTATGAAAAAAGGCCCGATGGCGGTAGATGTGGTAAATCCAACCCATACCGTGACCTCGTCGTGAAAGGGAATTTCCACGACAGTTCTAGGATTTTCGGTAGCCCAAATTCTGCAGTTGTGGTCATTGAAAGACCCTCGGAGCGTGAAATGAGCTTCGTCGATCCACAACACGTTACTCAACCAATCGTCATCTTCCGCCATTTTTTGAAACTCACACACCGCAAATGCCCTCCACTTCATTAAATCGCCAGGTAACAGTTCATGATGTCGATGGATTTTGTACGGATAGCATCGGAGGGTACGCCTAAGTGCCAACCAAACAGTAGTGTATGGAATGCCGGTGCGACGTGCGACTGCACGAGCGCTGACTTCCCCGTGCATAGATGAACCCACTACAGTCTCCATTTCTTCCTGAACTGTCTCAGCAGCATTACGCCTTGTGCTCGGTCGGCCACTACGGGGTATATCGTCTAAACAACCCGTGGCTTCGAACTTGGAAATCATTCTCGCCACAGCTGCATTTGTCAACGGACCTTTACCCGTTTGAATCCCCTTCCTATGGCGATAGTATCGTAGCACTGAACTGGCACATTCCCCATTCTGATAATACAGCTTCACTAAAAGCGCCTTTTCAGGTAACGTCAACATACTGCGACTGCTGGTGCATCTTATTCTCCCTCTCATTACAGCTCCTTTCATACACGATTGTCATGAGCAGCCACTGACGTTTTGCTGTCCAGCGCCATCTGTCGGACATTTTGTGAACTTTTTTTGTTTCTAATAAAACCCCATGTCATTCCAAGCATGTGTGTCAATTTGTACCTCTCTATCTACATTATTCCGTGGTTTATTAAGTTTTCAAATTTATACTGACTTTTTGATCACCCGGTATATCACATTCCAGAAGATAGGTTAACTGCCAGCAAAAAGCTTTCTCATCAACATCGTTTGGTTGCAGATGACGAGCTACATGTAGTAATTAACACACAATGGATCCAGAAAATTCATGCACACCAAATGTAAAGGTATTTAAAAAAAGAAAAGATCTATTGTTTGAGCTAGAGATGCACACAATTTTATAATCATTTAACAAAAATGTTCACAATACAGAATAAATAAATACGAAAATCCACTGATGACGGCACAGTGGTGCCGAAACGTGTTTGGCTACTGAGAAAAAACGATGTTTTGCATAACTGGCGCACCTCACATCCAACAATTTTAACTGCAAACACTGCCAACACAACGAGCTGCAAATCAAAATGATGAACTTTCTATGTAGTTAAATAGGAAACCTCTATCTTATAAGAAGGTAAAATAAGTGATGCTTATGAAACGATGATAGTGATGTGATACAAAATTCTGATTATATGATGAAGGCTCCTGATAACTGTGGGTAGGCACTGGGATGAGGAAGTTCTGGAGAGGAGGCTATAAGGAAAATGAAGTAGGGTGTTTATGTGGGAAAGAGCCATGTGGGTGGGATCTACGTGTTGGGAGACGAATGGAGTGCCACCTGGACAGGGGTAAGGCTTGCTGAAACCTTCGAATGGGATGGGATGGGTAGCTTACGTTATGACTGGAAGGCAGGGTAGATTTCATAGGTGAGTTCAAGGTACTGAATATTCTAAGATGGTGGGAAGGTGGGATATTTTAATAGAGGTGCGGCAGCAGGCCAGGGTTCTCACGAATGGGGAAGCTCTAGTGTATTTCTTATGAATAGGGAGAGGATATGGGTGGAAGAAGGAAGTAGGATACAGAAAGCGAAAGGGAGTTCATGTCGTTCCAGGATTTGGAGGAACCGATAAAAGAAGAGAAGTAAGTGCTACATTAGCAGGGGTAAGGATGGGACAGATGAGGATTTGATATGTATGGATGATGGCCGTCGGATTTAATCCCCATTTTGATCGTTTAGTTCTTTTAGTATATTGTTGGCTTTCTTTTGGGTGGTTATCAGGTGAGGATCCCAGGCTCGTTTTTGATCGAGTGTTAATCCACGATATTTTAATGTTTTAGTTCGTGGGTTGAATCATTGTGGGACTTCAGGTAATGGTCTCAGGAATGGAATATTCGGGAAGTTTTTCCTATATTACCTGCCTGGGGTTTTCCATGATTGGTGGAACAGTTGAAGTGGTTACACCAGGAGGTGGAGCCGTAGTATTCGATTCTCGTTTCTTCTGTACTGAAGGGCAACAAACGGGGTGTCAGTATCGTCGACTCCACCCTGTGCTGCTAGGGCGCTGCGGATGACAACCAAAGGGATCCTGCTATGAAAAGGAAAGGCAGCCCAGACCATCTCTCATCGTTGTCGGGCCATAGGGCGATCGACATTCAGGCTGGTATGCCACCAGTCTGGAGCGTCTCGAGACACGTCATCACAGGTTCAAAATGGCTCTGAGCACTATGGGACTCAACTGCTGAGGTCATTAGTCCCCTAGAACTTAGAACTAGTTAAACCTAACTAACCTAATGACATCACAAACATCCATGCCCGAGGCAGGATTCGAACCTGCGACCGTAGCCATCACAGGTCATCGGGGCTCAATCCCAAGCGGAACCCATCACTGAAGACAATTCTGCTCCAGTCAATGAGATTCCAGGCTGAAGGCACATCTGGTGACAGCGCTGGGATACCAACCAGCCAACCAGACTGCCGATCGCCGTACGGCCTGACAACAAGGAGTCTTGGTGTGCGGTGCCATTTCTTTTCGTAGCGTGCATCAAAGATATTCTACTCCGCCTTTTGTTGCCCTTCATAGCAAGCCATCCTGAAGTTAAATTTCTGCAAGAGAATGCCCACCCGCGCACGGCGAGAGTATGTACAGCTTGTCTTCATGCTTTCGAAACCATACTTGGACAACAAAGTCGTTGGATCTCTCCCGATTGAGAAAGTTTGGAGCATTCAGGGCAGAGCTCTCTAACCAGCTCGGGATTTTGAAGATCTAACGCGTCAATTGCACAGGATTTGGCACGGTATCCCTCAGGAAAACATCCAACAACTTCCAAGATGCTACTCCAGGCGGGTGTAAAATGAATGTGCGCAACGGAAAATAATAAACGCTAAAATATTGATCTGGTCCTGTCTGACTCCTCCCTGAAGCAGATCTTAGAATCTCTTAATTCTATAAATTACATTCTAAACATAAATGTATGATGAAGGCAACTAATACTACTAAATGATAAACGTTTTTGTTCAATTTGTATTTATTAAAGATTAAAATCAACCCTTTAAGTACAATTGTCTATATTTCCTAACTAAAATTATTAATCAATTGCCCAACTCTGCCCCTTACGATGACTGCGCCATCTAATATTAATAACACAAAATGACTGACATCATCTACATACCATACACTAGAAGACACTACTTTCAAAGATGATTGACTGTGGTGTGGAACCTCAGTGGAAATAAACTAACGTGGTCACAGCTGTTTAGCTTTATAACCCTATTAAGCCGAAGCAATTTGCATTATCACCGTATGTACTGCGTCCGCTGCGTCGAAGTGATGGTTCTCGTACTCGTCTGCGACAATGGAAGAACTCCAGCCACAAATAAACTCTTTCAAAAATTAGGACGGTCCTCTGACTAATATACTCTAATATTGTCTTCTCCTCTCTGTGTTCTACAGGCGAGAAACGCGAACTCCCAGCCACAAGGACGGAGTTCAGATAACGTCTCAACGTAAGTAAAGGCAGAAGATGTGCTCTCAATTACTGAACGCTGTGTATCCAATGACGACTTCCAACCCAGAGGTGAAGTCCAAAATCATATAGGTTCGCAACAGTACAGTGCCTATCTGTTCTAACTATACACTCTCCTGAGAGCAAGTACATCTGTACCAACAAAGCTGATACTGAGCGACCGTCACACACGGCCGATCACAACGGAAGACCTCGTCTCTCCACCGCTGGCTTCCCAGCAAGGCTCTGCTCCCCACCCTCGTAATTCCGAAAACGAATCATATTTCCGAAACCACGGAATATTCTCCCTCTCTACAGATTCTTCCGGACGCCGAACAACCATATTTTAGTCTTTTCTCATCCAGCGCGAGAAGTTTGCGACGAAAAACATATACTCGTACAATGGTACGCTTCCGAGTAAAAATCGTTGGAAATAACCCAGCCTGCGTGATTTCCGAGGTACCGCTTCTTCATTCCTCTCACCTGCGTCCAAGATTTGTAGAATTCCCGGTTATCCTTCCAGTCCTGCTACAATAGCGGGCCGGCCGGTGTGGCCGTGCAGTTCTAGGCGCATCAGTCTGGAACCGCGTAACCGCTACGGTCGCAGGTTCGAATCCTGCCTCGGGTATGGATGTGTGTGATGTCCTTAGGTGAGTTAGGTTAAGTAGTTCTAAGTTCTAGGGGACTGATGACCACAGATGTTAAGTCCCATAGTGCTCAGAGCCATTTGAACCATTTACAATAGCGGCCGGCCGTCACCCTACTGTGCTCCACAGCTCAGGGTCCACGACGTCCGTCTAGCTAATTTCTGTTTTTAAGCAGGGCCAACACCTGTGCGGGCGTTCCACCCAGATCCTGAGCTGTGCCAGCCTTTTCATCTCCACTGGCGTTCCACCCTCTACTAGTATAGGCAATCATTCATTACGCCGTTCTGTTAGTAAAGACACGCCGTCACCTTTCACGCAATAAGCGTTAACAATTATTTACAAGGCGTACGTGACAAAGTCAGTCTCCTTTATATATTCATATATACGATGTACAACGTATCACATGATACCTAATTGTGTTTGTAGATCACGGCAAAGTATGTGGATCAGCGCTTGTAAGTTGCGAAATTATAGCCATCTTACAGGTTCTATCAATCAGCGCCAAGCCGAATAAGTGCTTGCGTAAGGGTGAGAGATGGACTAACGCGTTATTGACTTGCTTAATTTGTGAAGCTATTTCTTTTAAATACACTACTGGCTATTAAAATTGCTACACCAAGAAGAAATGTATATGATAAACGTGTAGTCATTGGACAAATATATTACACTAGAACTGACATGTGATTACATTTTCACGCAGTTTGGGTGCGTAGATCCTGAGAAATCTGTACCCAGAACAACCACCTCTGGCTGTAATAACGGCCTTGATACGCCTGGACATTCAGTCAAACAGAGCTTGGATGGCGTGTACAGGTACAGCTGCCCATGCAGCTTCAACACGATACCACAGTTCATCAACAGTAGTGACTGGCTTATTGTGACGAGCCAGTTGCTCGGCCACGATTGACCAGACGTTTTCAGTTGGTGAGAGATCTGGAGAATGTGCTGACCAGGGCAGCAGTCGAACATTTTCTGTATCCAGAAAGGCACGTACAGGACCTGCAACATGCGGTCGTGGATTATCCTGCTGAAATGTAGGGTTTCGCAGGGATCGAATGAAGGGTAGAGCCACGGGTCGTAACACTTTTGAAATGTAACGTCCACTGTTCAAAGAACCGTCAATGCGAACAAGAGGTGACCGAGACGTGTAACCAATGGCACCCCAGACCATCACGCCGGGTGATACGCCAGTATGGCGATGACGAATACACGCTTCCCATGTGCGTTCGTCACAATGTCGCCAAGCACGGATGCGACCATCATGATACTGTAAACAGAACCTGGATTCATCCGATAAAATGACGTTTTGCCAGGTTCATCGGTGAGTACAGCATCGCAGTCGCCACTGTCTGTGATGCACCGTCAAGGCTAACCGCAGCCATGGTCTCCGAGCTGATAGTCCAAGCTGCTGCAAACGTCGTCGAATTGTTCGTGCAGATGGTTGTTGTCTTGCAAACGTCCCCATCTGTTGACTCAGGGATCGAGGCGTGGCTGCACGATCCGTTACAGCCATTCGGATAAGATGCCTGTCATCTCGACTGTTAGTGATACGAGACCGTTGGGATCCAGCACGACGTTCCGTATCACCCTCCTGAACCCACCGATTCCATATTATGCTAACAGTCATTGGATCTCGACCAACGCGAGCAACAATGTTGCGATACGATAAACCGCAATTGCGGTAGGCTACAATCCGACCTTCATGAAAGTTGGAAACGTGATGGTACGCATTTCTCCTCGTTACACGAAGCATCACAAGAACATTTCACCAGGCAACGCCGGTCAACTGCTGTTTGTGTATGAGAAATCGGCTGGAAACTTTCCTCATGTCAGCACGTCGTAGGTGTCGCCAGCGGCGCCAACCTTGTGTGAATGCTCTGAAAAGCTAATCATTTGCATATCACAGCATCTTCTTCCTGTCGGTTAAATTTCACATATGTAGCACGTCATCTTCGTGGTGTAGCAATTTTGATAGCCAGTAGCGTAAATCATTCAATGTTTCTGAAATTGTAATCATTTGATTGTCTGTACGTGTACATCACATCTACCGACTTCCGTCCCTTTCGGATAACGCTTTCGTGGTGGGTCGACTTTTTTTGTCTTTGGGTGTATTTGCACTTGATAATGGGAAACAATTATCGATACACGTCGTGCTAAGCCTGAAGAAGTACATAACTGATTCATTGTTTCATTATTTAATTCACGACAATTCTCAGTATCGTATATAAGGAAGGTAGTTTTAATACAGAGGATTGTGGCCACGCATGTTCGGGAACGGGTACAGGGAGCTCGGAGATGGTGGAGCAGCAGGCTGGCGCCCTGGTCGTGGTGGCGCATCTGCCGAGTGACGTGTGGGAGGCAGCGCCTCGGCCTCGGCCACCTGGTGAGCGGGCCGGCGATTACACAGCGAGTCCCGATCTGCGGCGGGATGCCCACGTGGCGGGCACGTGCAGCCAGTGGGCTACCAGTCGCGGTGATGTGCGGAGGGGCGCAGCTGCGCCCCTGGAACAACTGCCAAGCTGCGCCCGCCTTCCCCCCCCCCCCCCCCCCCGTAAAATTATCTTCCTGTAATTCTCTCTACGCAGATATAAGTAGGCTTAATAGTAATGAAGCATCATTGAAAAGTGGTACCTACATGAACTACAGTGATGAAGAACATTTCACGCGGCCAGGTAAATCGTAACATTGTGCTGAGTATGTTACAAAGTATATAAACTTCCTAAAAAAACCTCTAAGTATAGCAAAATCTATATGTTTTGTGTATGGCAGCTACTGTACAATGGTTTTAGTGTGATGTAAAATTAAGAATAGATTTTATTTGCGCCTAATAAATTATGAAAACTGCACACATCTACATCTACATCTACGTGATTACTCTGCTATTCACAATAAAGTGCCTGGCAGAGGATTCAATGAACCAGCTTCAAGGTGTGTCCCTACCGTTCCACTCTCGAGCGGAAAAACGAGCACTTACATTTTTTTGTCCGAGTCGTGATTTCTCTTATTTTATCGTGATGATCATTTCTCCCTATGTAGGTGGGTGCCAACAGAATATTTTCGCAATCGGAGGAGAAAACTAGTGATTGAAATTTCATGAGAAGATCCCCTCGCGATGGAAAACGCCTTTGTTTTAATGATTACCACTCCAAATCACGTATAATGTCTGTGGCACTATATCCCCTATTTCGCGATAATACAAAACGAGCCGCACTTCTTTAAACTTTTTCCATGTCATCCGTCAGTCCCACCTGATGCGGATCCCACACCGCATAGCAGTACTCCAGAATAGGGCGGACAAGCGTAGTGTAAGCAGTCTCTTTGGTAGACCTGTTACACCTTCTAAGTGTTCTGCCAATGAATGGCAGTCTTTGGTTTGCTCTACCCACCATATTATCTATGTGATCGTTCCAATTTAGGTTATTTGTAATTGTAATCCATAAGTATTTAGTTGAATTTACAGCCCTCAGATTTGTGTGACTTACCGCGTAATCGAAATTTGGCTGCTTTCTTTTAGTACTCATGTCAATAACTTCGCACTTTTCTTTATTCAGCGTCAATTGCCACTTTTCTCACAATAAAAATATCTTATCTAAATCATTTTGTAAGTCGTTTTGACCATCTGACGACTTTACATGGCGGTAAATGACAGCATCATCTGCAAACAATCTAAGAAGGCTACTCAGATTGTCTCCTATGTCGTTATTATAGATCAGTAACATAGATCAGGAGCATAGATTATTAACCGGTAGTAAAAGGAAAACGGTTAGAATTGAGAGTGAGAAAACATCGCTGTTCAAGAACTGTGTTTTTACTGCAATTTTACTTTGTATTTCCTAGCTTTCAACGAAGCATAGATTATGTCAAATGTAGCGGCTGCATCCTTTTATATCGACAAGACAGCTAAATTTGACAGTCTGCATTTACTGAAATAGGCACAGTTTTATTATCATCTTTATTTCGCTGAAAGTGTGTTAAGAAGATTCTGCAGTAGTTATCAATGCCATACATATTCTTCAAATCTGTTCCAATTTTTGGATAAGCATCTCTTACATAACTCAAAAAAAAAAAAAAAAAAAAAAAAGAATTCAAGGTATCCAAATGTGAAGCTGTGTCAATGCTCTCTATCTGCTCTTTGAAGTGAGACTTGAAAGCAGGCATTTCATCAACTAGTTCTTCTGCATCAGTACCTCTGCTGTATCTGGCACGTAGGAAAGCTGCACTTTTTTCAGGACAACATAAAGAGTTCTCATTTAAGGCGTCTCCAGACACGAAATTAAAGTGAGATCAAATCATTGCAGGCGTTACTAACTCCACGAACGTCAGCTGCAGTTGCAGTCGACGTTCGTTAAGTTCGTAACGCCTGCTCCGTTCACCGCCACCGCCCACCAACTTGATGTAAGGTCTGAAGATGGTCAGTAATTGGCCGAAACCGGTAACCACAAAAAAAGGTTTCTTGCGGTCGAGACTGTTTATGTTCATTTTAAAGCTAATCATTTACATAACTGCCTATGGTGTGGAAGTCTACGAAGTTACACTGACGTGCGCTCATATCTTTGTGATGCTTGACTTTTTTTGTCATCAGCGTAGTTTTTACTCAAAGTTCTCAATCACCCAGTAATCACACTGTCCAAAATAGTGCGTGCCGGCATAAGCTGTTATGGAGGAGTATAACAATGGCTGCCATGCGATAGCATCCGTCACTCAGATATTTCTGCGCAAGGTACAGAAAAAAGTATCGAAATTGCGGTTCTTGAAGATCACCTATATTTTGTGAAATATTTGGGTGATGTTTTCCGCACATAAACATAATAGCTACGTTTGGTCAGGCAGTCTGAATATTATATCCTCTCTTCTCATTTTGCTGCCTAAATAGCAAAACTGCCAACGGCCTTGCTACGGTGGTACCAAGGGTCCCCGTCAGATCACCGAAGCTAAGCGCTGTCGGGCTGGGCTAGCAATTGGATGGGTGACCATCCGGTCTGCCGAGCGCTGTTGGCAAGAGGGTGCACTCAGCGTCATGAGGCAAACTGAGGAACTGCTTGATTGAGAAGTGGCGGCTCCGGTCTCATAAACTGACATACAGCCGGGAGAGCGGTGTGTTGACCACATGCCCCTCCATATCCGCATCCAGTGACGCCTGTGGGCTGAGAGTGATACGGCGGCCGGTCGGTACCGTTGAGCCTTCATGGTCTGTGCGGGTCAAATTAAGGTTTAGTTTTTAAATAGCATAATTCATCGACTGCTTTTAGTGTCTCATTTCCTAATCTTATTTCACCAGCGTAACCTGATTTAATGTGACTATATTCTATTGTCTTGTTTTACTTTTGGTGATTTTCGTCTTATAACGTCTATTCAGGACATTATGTATTTCGTTGAACTGATCTTCCAAGTCGTTTGACGTCTCTGACACAACACCTATGTCACAGGCAAACCTCAAAACTATAATTTCTTCTCTCTGAACTTTTATCCCCCTTCCCAAATTTCATTTACTACTCGATCAATGTAAACTCCCTTCCAACTACTGCGTCCCTTTCGTGTCTATCAGCTTACAACTGCAGTCTGGTTTTTTGTAGAAGTTGTAGAAAACTTTTCCCTTTCTGCATTTTATCTCTGCTATATTCGTAATTCCAAAGAGTGTCTTCCAGTCAACACTGCGAAAATCCTTCTCTAATATAGGTTTGCGTATTCTTTCAGTCTATCTTCTAAGGTACAGTAAGTTGCAGGGCCAGTATTCAATACCCTGCCTGAATTGAATTGTAGGAGAGACTCGAAGTGCATACCGAAGATTGTGAGCTGCGTTCGCCAGGATGGCCTAAGGTTTAGAGACTTTCACGAGTTGAAATTTTTCCATCATTTCAAATATGAAACAAATTTGGAAGAGCTCCTCTCAGGAGGCAGCGGTCTTTCGACAAATCCTGTTAGGGGGACAAGGGGATAATCAAGGAAAATACCCACATTTGAGGAAAAAATCAGGTGTTCTATTCCTGAAGATGGAATGTCTGAATAAATGTGGGAACTTACTGGTGATCGCAAAATCTAGGAAACAGCCGACAGCCGTCTTTATCATAGGACACGAGTTGTGGGCCTCTAAAGTGGAGGCGCTGTTTGAATGGATATATAAAAACAGCGCCCAGTGGAATTTGCACCCAAACGCAAATATGTGAAACTTGGTGCCCTGGAAACTACCCGCTCAGTACCTCATGGTCAACCTGCACCCCGACAGTCTTCGTTCACCTCAAACGACTGTGTGCCCACTGTGAGATGATGTAGCTCACTGTCCTAGCACGTCGACGCCGCCATGCAGTAACGTAAAACAGCCTGCCACCGAATGAAGAGCACCACCAATGATCAACATAACGTTCTGTGATACGTCATATTACGTACACATATTGCATTAGTTGTGGATGAAACTTTCCAGCACATTGAAACTGTGTGCCGAACCGAGACTCGAACTACGGACCTTTGTCTCGGTCTAGGCCCAGCACACACTTTTAATGTGCCAGGAAGTTTTGTATCAGCACACACTCCGCTGCACAGTGAAAATTTCATTCTGGTTATAGTTGTTTTAACGTAAAAATCGTGCTTTTCCTTCGTTTATGATGAGTACTCTGTCCTAAGAGGTAATTCCGTGGATCATACTCTATCGTTTAAAGAATATCTTACTTAGTATACAGTTTTGAAATGTTCATATATCATCTACTTGACCACAACGACAGTGATGTGCTGAATTACGTTTATAAAGAAAATTATTCTCATGTTTTGAAGTCACGCATAGAGGACATGCACATAAAGCGCTAGGAGTACCAGGAGAAGCTATGTAAGTCTTATGTCATCTAAATACATTCATATCCCTGGGATTTTAGTTAGTATGACAATGCATCTTATGCAAAATGAGGTGACAGAAGTCAAGGGACAGTAATATGCACATACAAAGATGGCGGTACTTTCGCATAAAGGGCACAAAGGGCCAATGCATTGTTGTAGCTGTCATTTGTACTCAGGTGATTCATGTGAAAAGGTTTCCGATGTGACAAGCAAACAACTCGTAAATTGTCAAAATAGTGCATGTATAATGCTCTGCAAACACGCTTGCTAATTGTAAACTGTCGAAATAATGCACTGAACAACCTACAGAACTGCAAACTATTCGTAAATTGAGAATTTACGAGTTGTATGCTCGTCTGTACATCAGTGTACTGCATTATTTCGGTGATTTACGAGTAGTTTGTGGGTCTTTAGGCTATGAATTCAGACCCCAAGCACATCAGAGTGTGTGTTTTGTATCAGTATAACTGTGTGAAATCCATCCTTAAATAAATTGTTCCAAAATAAATAAAGTACACTCCTTCCTCTCTCCAGCAGAGCAGTACAGGCTAAGTCATTTTCCCGCCATTTTTCTCCCAGAGTGGCATAGGATGAAAGCACACTCTGGTGGCAGTACTATGTACTAGGTCAATTGACTCTGGAACTTATTGTGGCCACACTGGATGGAGCCAGTGCTTCAAACTGTTTAAGTGAAGATGGACAATAAAGACCTACATCCTTCCTACCCACCAGCCCAGGACAGGCTGAGTTTATTTCCCGCCAGTTTTCATCCCCAGACCACCACCTTGGATTACATCACAGAAGGGACAACAGTGCCCTCTGGTGGCAGTACTGTGTACTAGGTTAGTTGGACTCCAGACTCCATGGTGAAGACACTGGATTGAGCCACTATCTCAAATTGTTTAAATAAACACTGCATGCAAAATAAAGACTTACATCCATCCTATCCAGCACAGGCTGAGTCCTTTTCCCGCCAATTCCTAGGAAGAGGTGGCTGTCTGATGACTTATTTTAGCGCAGGTAGCCCAAGTGAGCTATTTCCCGCCATGATCTCAGGTTAGTGGAGGTAGCTGTGGTGTGTTGCATTGTCCTGCTGGAATTTGAACTTCCCGCCATTTTCTTAGGGAGGGGAGGGGGAGGGTAGGGGATTAGGTTAGTGGAGGTAGCCCAGTTGACCTATCTTCTCGCCAAAGTTTGAACTTCCCACCATGATGTTATTGTGACATTGCCATATCTATCGCCACCATCTTGGATCCGCCATCTTGAATACATTTGGCGACAATGGAGAGTGGGGCAAAAGATACATTGTTCTACTGCTGTCTTCTGCGAGCATCTCTAGTTCTCTTCATCGTTAGACCACGTAATGTCCTCAGGTTTTCTAGTCACTGTCGTTTCTGGTTGCTATCAGTAGGTGTGCTTGGAAACAGAGACCTTTAGGGATATAATCCCAGCTGAACCGCGGATTCTTCAGTCTGCGTTTTAACCTACGGTTCATCTCTCATTGATGTGAGGAGTCACCGGAAACGATACCTGGCTGGAATCTCACATTGAGCTGTAGGTCTCCTTGCCCCAGTTGGGTAACTGGTCCAGCAAGTGGCGTCTAATTGAAATACATGCACCAGGCCACAAATCCGCACAAAAATATGATTATTATCTTTCTTGCTATGCAAGAGTTCGGACAGGGTGATTAGTGCATATTTCCGCGATCTTTTCTGGGAGCAAATTTTTCAGTTGGTGCAGTTTGCAGGACACCTCGTTAAAAACCTGCCACAGCTTATCAAGAGGGTCTGAGTGCTCATCGTGCATGTCTGCTACATTCCACGGCCGATGGTGACGAGTACGGCGGCGGCTGCCCGTCTGGTGGCAGAGCGGGCCATTAGCGGGCGCCCGCGGTCGCAAGAAGTGGACGCCGTCTCGCATTCCTGGTCGCGCTCCGCTGGACTTCGGCCCCTGTCCCCTGGCCGCCTGCTAATCCCCACACTCTTGTGCGGTTGGCTAGCCTGCCCACGTAACGCGCTGTAATTGTTACAGATTTCTGTCGACGGGGAAACAGCCGAAGGAGCCCTAAAAGTAAACCCGCTGTAAGAAATGCTTGGCCACCAACCTCAAGTATACAAAGAAGTGCCGTTACACGGCCGTTCGACAAATGAGGCGGCCTGCTCGTACAGATGAGTCAGCCCGCTTCTTCAGGCGGGCTCAGCAGCCATCTCCTGAGGCTGTTGGCTCGGGCTGCCGGCACTCATCCGCCGCTGAACGCCTCCCAGCATCCATAGTCACAGTGGAGAAATTGCACAAACTGGAGGTGGTTAGTGACCAATCAGATCTCCAGCAGAACCAGGAGCCACGCTGTCTCTACTACTTCCGACTAATGTTGAAAGGCGGTTGCGCAATTCATCACGTTAACGCTTCGACTGAAATGAATCCATAGTTGTCGAAAGGGATTGGGATCTGAGGAACACAGGAGCCACGTGTGACGCTGGTCTGTGTTTAGAGATTTGGAACATTTTTTGTGCTTTTCTGTTATGACATTGCTAGAGACCGAAAATCTCCTCTGTAAGAAAACACCGATTCTGTGAAACCCAGCTCACCCGATTCGTTTTCGAGACACTGGTTGATGCCGCGTTTCTTCACTTCTGGACGGTGTTCCATACTGTTCTGCACTGCCGCCTAGTGAACAAAATTCTAGCGTACAGGAATATCATTTCAACTATGTGACTGAACTCTAGAGTAACTAGCAAACAGAACACAGTATGTCATTCTCAATGAGGAGAAGGCTTCTGACACACAAGTAATTTGGGGCGTAACCCCAAGGAGTGCTATTGGACCATTAGTTTTCCTGATATACAGGGTGACTGAGCTGCCCCTACCTCTGGGTTTTCAGAGCCCACAGTGCCTTCAAATTCCAAGCACAAAATTTTCATATTCTCTCACTCACTACTGGCCACTAAAATTGCTACACTGCGAAGATGACGTGCTACAGACGCGAAATTTAACCGACAAGAAGAAGACGCTGTGACATGCAAATGATTAGCTTTTCAGAGCATTCACAGAAGGCTGACGCCGGTGGCGACACCTACAACGTGCTGACATGAGGAAAGTTTCCAACCGATTTCTCATACACAAACAGCAGTTGACCGGCATTGCCTGGTGAAACGTTGTTGTGATGCCTCGTGTAAGGAGGGAAATGCGTACCATCACGTTTCCGACTTTGATAAAGGTCGGATTGTAGCCTATCGCGATTGCGATTTATCGTATCGCGACATTGCTGCTCGTGTTGGTCGAGATCCCTTGACTGTTAGCACTATATGGAATCGGTGGGTCCAGGAGGGTAATACGGAACGCCGGGCTGGATCCCCACGGCCTCGTATCACTAGCAGTCGAGATGACAGGCATCTTATTCGCACGGCTGTAACGGATCGTGCAGCCACGTCTCGGTCCCTGAGCCAACAGATGGGGACGTTTGCAAGACAACAACCATCTGCGCGAACAGTTCGACGACGTTTGCAGCAGCATGGAATACCAGCCTGGAGACCGTGGCTGCAGTTACCCTTGACGCTGCATCACAGACAGGAGCACCTGCGATGGTGTACTCAACGACGAACCTGGGTGCACGAACGGCAAAACGTCATTTTTTTCTGATGAAACCAGGTTCTGTTTACAGCATCATAATGGTCGCATAGTCTGTCGGTAAACTGAAGAGCGAGCTGGCGAGTCCCCACTCTGCCAACCCAGCTACGTCACAAGGCGCTTCTACAGGCCGTTTCACAACGATGTACCGGCCCTGCCGCGGCGAGCGATTTAAATCTGTGGCGACGCCGTGCACAGATACGTCTCGGCTGCGTTCATTTTTAGACAAAGGTATTAATTCCATAAGGAATACAAAAAACGATACCTTCTTCCGAAACACAATATTATAGAGTAAATAATATTAAGATAAGAATGGAAGTCAGGATTATACTACAAACATAGAACCAAATGCCTGTTCATGTGAATGTATTGTATGTTCCTCTATTGCTATTCGTAAAACGAACCCCATATAATGCAATCAACCTGTAGAATTTGAGGCTTGCCCTTACTTTGTGTTTCTACTAATAGGTAGATATTTTCTTTGAAGGACTGCATTAAAACTTAACAATTTTTGTAACACGAAGAGTGTTTAAAAAGTAAGCACAAATTTATGATTTTGCGTGTTGTGTTAGTCCGATTTGCACTACTTTTTGTCAATGTCTTTGTAAACATGTCTCAAAAGTATGTGTACAATGTTATGCATATTGGGTATTTACTCTGTTGTCAGCTGTCAAAAAGGTTACATGTGTTTTGGTAGCAACAACGATTATTTGTTTTGTACAAAAATAGATTAGAGATTCTGTATTAAATTTTGTTATAGGAATGGAATGAAGTGTATGAAATTTTTAGAAATGTTAAATATTGCTTTTGGTGAGCCTGTTGTAAGTGAACCAAGGGTATACAAGTGGTATAAACATTTCAAAGCAGGCCTTAAAGGACAGCTGTTTTACAAACATGGATGAGATTAAAAATGCACAGTTAAGAGACCTATAAACTACCCCGATGAAACAGTTCCTAAAGAATTTCGGAAATTGGAAAAAGCACTGGCAAAAGTGTATAGTATGTAATGGGGAATATTTTGAACAGGATAACATTGCTGTAGATTAACAAATAAAATTCTTACCAAAAAATAAAAATTAATACGTGAACGCATCTCGTATGTCAAGCTTGAATTCCAGAATCCACGTACATGTTTCGAAGAAAATTTCACCACTGTTTAGAATAGCTATTGCGCACAAATTTCAAGCAATATATCTCAGAATCAGGTGAAGAGTGACCGAGATAGGGATTTAGTGTTCCATAAACATCAAAGGTTTTATGTGATTTAGAAACTGTGTATAACGATCGGTTTCCTCCCAAGATTATTAGTATTCCTTCATGGCAATTCCACTAAACCATGCGGCTTATTTTCGTGTTTCTTTCTTATGCGTCCTATTGGATGCGGCTGACGTTTGCATAAATTGCAGCCCTTTGATTGGGACTGGTAATAGTAGCAAACAGTTCTTTTTAGGTCGCCTCTTTAACACACGCTGTAATAACATTAGAGACGATCGAACGCTCGTTACTCCGCAAGTACCTTCTCTTCCTCGTATTCTGCACATTTTCTTGCAATGCTAGACGATTATCCATCACTTCCGGAAAGCGAAGTACATCAGTAAGTATACAAAGTTAACTGACAGACACTGGCAACTAAGATTATACGAAAAGAAACGACGTATATCACTGCACGCCGATCTACACCTCTAGACAGGTAACGGGCAACAGATTTTGGGTGCCCCTGTAGGCCAGTGGCAGCGTTCTTCCGGGAAAGGCCACTTCCCCCACCAAAAGCGCTGCTCGCTCTTGAGTTTACAGACAGACTATACCAGCATATCACCCGGTGTGATGGTATGGGGTGCCATTCGTTACACGTCTCGGTCACCTCTTGTATGCATTGACGGCACTTTGAACAGTGGACGTTACATTTCAGATGTGTTACGACCCGTGGCTCTATCCTTCATTCGATCCCTGCGAAACCCTACATTTCAGCAGGATAATGCACGACCGCATGTTGCAGGTCCTGTACGTGCCTTTCTGGATACAGCAAATGTTCGACTGCTGCCCTGGTCAGCACATTCTCCAGATCTATCACCAACTGAAAACGTCTGGTCAATGGTGGCCGAGCAACTGGCTCGTCACAATGCGCCAGTCACTACTCTTGATGAACTGTGGTATCGTGTTGAAGCTCCATGGGCAGCTGTACCTGTACACGCCCTCCAAGCTCTGTTGGATCTGTTGGACTCAATGCCCAGGCGTATCAAGGCCGTTATTACGGCCAGAGGTGGTTGTTGTGGTTACTGATTTCTCAGGATCTATGCACCCAAATTGTGTGAAAATGTAATCACATGTCAGTTCTAGTATAATATATTTGACCAATGAATACCCGTTTATCATCTGCATTTGTTCTTGGTGTAGCAATTTTAATGGCCAGTAGTGTAATTTGAGCTGGACACTGACAGCAGGGAGTGTTGACGGCTGCATGTTCATGAGGATGCGCCATTTGGCACAAGGGCAGTTTGCAAAAGTAGATGTGTCGTGTTCGACTGTGAGGGATGTTTTACTGCTCTATAGAAAACAGTATGAAGGCAGCGGGTTTGTAGCCCTAAGGGTGGCCTACCTGTGACAGGGCCAGTGAATTGAGGCTAGATGCATTCCTGCTAAAAACCAGCCAGAAGCTGGAAGCTTAGGGATAGAGATTGATAACATCATTAAAGAGAAAAGGCATCATTATGGTATGGAGGAGTAGACGTGGGTCACGAATGGCGGATGCTAGTTGACAGCGGTCGATGTTTCCCTCCACAAAAATTTTTGATTGGCGTTGTCCTTAGTCATAGGTGAAACTGTTCTAGAACAGTGTTCTATTTCACGAACTGCAGGCGATTGACTGGCGGGTTCATGACCCGTGTAGTGGGAGGCACTGCTTTTGTAATGGGTGCGAGGGGCAGCACATGCGGATGTCGCGAGCCTTGCTGGACACCAGCGTACAGCGTGTAAAGGGACTCTTCAGTGGATGTCGAAAAGGGACACATCGTCTGGGGAGAGACTTACAGACTTTACTGGCAAGTGCGTCAGTGAAGAGTCTCACTGCCAGAATTTTCGACGTGTTGATTTCGCCACTGGGAGCGAGCTAAATCGTTTCTCTGCAAGCAGAGTGACGATTCTTTGCTTCTCTGCGGAGTCTAAGGCATACTGAACTGCTTCTTTACAAACGAATACCTGAGGCAGTTTCTGTTCCTGGCTTATGGGCAAACAGAAATCTCGACTCATGTTCTATGTTTTACTGATCTAATTTCAGCTGAAGGAGTTTGCGGACGGTATATTGTGTTCATTGTGTAGGCAGAACGGATAGGTATGCAGTGTACATCCTCTGCACAGTGAGCAACGGTACCAAACAGGTCGACGCTGCACTACCACGCCTCCCAGAATTGTAATCGGTGATATACACTCCTGGAAATGGAAAAAAGAACACATTGACACCGGTATGTCAGACCCACCATACTTGCTCCGGACACTGCGAGAGGGCTGTACAAGCAATGATCACACGCACGGCACAGCGGACACACCAGGAACCGCGGTGTTGGCCGTCGAATGGCGCTAGCTGCGCAGCTTTTGTGCACCGCCGCCGTCAGTGTCAGCCAGTTTGCCGTGGCATACGGAGCTCCATCGCAGTCTTTAACACTGGTAGCATGCCGCGACAGCGTGGACGTGAACCGTATGTGCAGTTGACGGACTTTGAGCGAGGGCGTATAGTGGGCATGCGGGAGGCCGGGTGGACGTACCGCCGAATTGCTCAACACGTGGGGCGTGAGGTCTCCACAGTACATCGATGTTGTCGCCAGTGGTCGGCGGAAGGTGCACGTGCCCGTCGACCTGGGACCGGACCGCAGCGACGCACGGATGCACGCCAAGACCGTAGGATCCTACGCAGTGCCGTAGGGGACCGCACCGCCACTTCCCAGCAAATTAGGGACACTGTTGCTCCTGGGGTATCGGCGAGGACCATTCGCAACAGTCTCCATGAAGCTGGGCTACGGTCCCGCACACCGTTAGGCCGTCTTCCGCTCACGCCCCAACATCGTGCAGCCCACCTCCAGTGGTGTCGCGACAGGCGTGAATGGAGGGACGAATGGAGACGTGTCGTCTTCAGCGATGAGAGTCGCTTCTGCCTTGGTGCCAATGATGGTCGTATGCGTGTTTGGCGCCGTGCAGGTGAGCGCCACAATCAGGACTGCATACGACCGAGGCACACAGGGCCAACACCCGGCATCATGGTGTGGGGAGCGATCTCCTACACTGGCCGTACACCACTGGTGATCGTCGAGGGGACACTGAATAGTGCACGGTACATCCAAAGCGTCATCGAACCCATCGTTCTACCATTCCTAGACCGGCAAGGGAACTTGCTGTTCCAACAGGACAATGCACGTCCGCATGTATCCCGTGCCACCCAACGTGCTCTAGAAGGTGTAAGTCAACTACCCTGGCCAGCAAGATCTCCGGATCTGTCCCCCATTGAGCATGTTTGGGACTGGATGAAGCGTCGTCTCACGCGGTCTGCACGTCCAGCACGAACGCTGGTCCAACTGAGGCGCCAGGTGGAAATGGCATGGCAAGCCGTTCCGCAGGACTACATCCAGCATCTCTACGATCGTCTCCATGGGAGAATAGCAGCCTGCATTGCTGCGAAAAGTGGATATACACTGTACTAGTGCCGACATTGTGCATGCTCTGTTGCCTGTGTCTATGTGCCTGTGGTTCTGTCAGTGTGACCATGTGATGTATCTGACCCCAGGAATGTGTCAATAAAGTTTCCCCTTCCTGGGACAATGAATTCACGGTGTTCTTATTTCAATTTCCAGGAGTGTATGCACCACGACTCGACAGATAGGGAAACGATCCCACTAAATGTGTTGCATTCCATTTGCTTGTTCTCTGCGCTCTTTATTGTCAGTGCCAGTCAGGCTAATCAGTATCAATCAACTTTCTGTGCCCATATAATAAATGGGGGCGCGATTTTCAATATTTCGTAATTCTCCACTTTAAGAACCACAGATAGGGCAATAAATTCGTCACATTAGTCATTCTCTTGGCACGGCAATTTCAGCTTGGGTCTTGAAGGTCGTCGAACTGTTCGTGCAGATGGTTGCTGTCTTGCAAACGTCCCCATCTGTTGACTCAGGGATCGAGACGTGGCTGCACGATCCGTTACAGCCATGCGGATAAGATGCCTGTCATCTCGATACGAGGCCGTTGGGATCCAGCACGGGTTCCGTAGTACCCTTCTGAACCCACCGATTCCATATTCTGCTAACAGTCATTGGATCTCGACCAACGCGAGCAGCAATGTCGCGATACGATAAACCGCAATCGCGATAGGGTACAATCCGACCTTTATCAAAGTCGGAAACGTGATTGTACGCATTTCTCCTCCTTACACGAGACATCACAACAACGTTTCACCAGGCAACGCCGGTCAACTGCTGTTTGTGTATGAGAAATCGGTTGAAAACTTTCCTCATGTCAGCACGTTGTAGGTGTCGCCACTGGCGCCAACCTTCTGTGAATGCTCTGAAAAGCTAATCATTTGCATATCACAGCATCTTCTTCCTGTGGGTTAAATTTCGCGTCTGTAGTACATCTTCGTGGTGGAGCAATTTTAATGGCCAGTAGTGTATGTGACTGAACTCTAGAGTCACTAGCAAACAGAACACTGTATGTCAATCTCAACGAGGAGAAGGCTTCTGACACACAAGTAACTTGGGGCGTAACCTCATGGAGTGTTATTGGATCATTACTTTTCCTAATATGCAGGGTGACTGAGCTGCCCCTACCTTTGGATTTTCTGCAGCCCACAATGCCTTCAAATACCAAGCACAAAATTTTCATGTTCTCTCTCACTACGCACAAACTAATAATCCTACAGAAACAAGAACAGGACCTTATTGTAGGAAAGTTAATGTAGTCAGGTTTTCTACTGAGATCCGTTTTGGCTAGAGTCCGTAATTTTCTAATTATTCAAGAAAAAAATACAAAACTAATCCTCAAACACGTTTTTCTGGAATAACTCGAAAACTGTGCCGTCCACCGAAAGCGGATCCCAGTACAAAATACAACTTCACTGAATTTCCTAAAGAAGGTCGTGTTCATTTTTTCTGTAGGACTAATAGTTTGCACGTAGCGAGCGAGACAACACGAAAATCTTGTGCGTGATATAAGATGATGTTGCGGGCTGCATAAAACCAAGTGGTAGGGGCAACTGTGTCATCCTGTATACAGGCTGGTCAGAAACAGTCTGAATGGGTTCAAATGGCTCTGAGCACTATGGGACTCAACTGCTGTGGTCATCAGTCCCCTAGAACTTAGAACTGCTTAAACCTAACTAACCTAAGGACATCACACACATCCATGCCCGAGGCAGGATTCGAACCTGCGACCGCAGCAGTCGCGCGGTTCCGGACTGAGCGCCTAGAACCGCTAGACCACCGCGGCCGGCTAGTCTGAAAGGGACGTGTACGTTTTCCCGAAAAACGAATATATAAACTGGCTCTTTTGAAAAGTTTTTCAGCGGAGAGGGGTCAGAGGTTCTACTGCGACACTATAGAAATTTTAGTTTTCGCCATTGTTATTGTTGGTTTCAGACCGAAAACCGAGGGAGGTGCGGCAGTGGTTAGCACAGTGGACTTGCATTCGGGAGGACGACGGTTCAAATCATCCTGATTTAGGTTTTCCGTGATTTCCCTAAAACGCTTAGGCAAATGCCGGAATGGTTTCCTTGAAAGGGCACGGCCGGCTTCCTTCTCCATCCTTCCCCTTACAAAAGCAGTGTCTCCCACTACATGGGCTGGCCGGGGTGCCCGAGCGGTTCTAGGCGCTTCAGTCTGTAACCGTGAGATCGCTACGGTCACAGGTTCGAATCCTGCCCCGGGCATGGATGTGTGTGATGTCCTTAGGTTAGTTAGGTTTAAGTAGTTCTAAGTTCTAGGGGACTGATGACATCAGAAGTTATGAATATTTTCATTTTACGCGCAAAAGTGCACACAGCTTTAATCGAACCTGCGTCTTTCGGAAACGATAACTTTTAATCAGTACAATTACGCGAATACCGTCTAAATCGTAACCGTGATCGCAAAAGTGTTTCCTGGACCAAATAATTCTTACAAAATGTGTATTCTCCAAAGCGAGCGGCATTGCACTATCGCTGACTCGCAACAATCGAAAGAGTAAAAGCGTTGCTTAAACAAAATTGCCACCTTTTAGTAATTATTATTATCCCATTAAATAAATAAATAGCAATTCAGTGGCTATCCAATCAATAAACAGAGAGGGCAATTCAATGCCCGAGGGAGGATTCGAACCTCCGACGGGAGGGGCCACGTTGTCGCCGGACTCATACATTCTACACACCGACGTGAATAGTCGTTTCGTTGCCACTTCCCCCAATGATTTTGGAAATTATGAGGGAATATTATCTAACCCTTCTGCCTTATTTGGTCTTAAGTCCTCCAAAGCACTTTTAAATTCTGATTCTAATACTGGATCCCCCATCTCTTCTAAATCGACTCCTGTTTCCTCTTCTATCACATCTTACTAATCTTCCCCCTCATAGAGGCTTTCAATGTATTCTTTTCATGTATCCGCTCTCTCCTCCGCATTTAACAGTGGAATTCTCGTTGCACTCTTAATGTTACGACCCATGCTTTTGGCCGGCCGAAGTGGCCGTGCGGTTAAAGGCGCTGCAGTCTGGAACCGCAAGACCGCTACGGTCGCAGGTTCGAATCCTGCCTCGGGCATGGATGTTTGTGATGTCCTTAGGTTAGTTAGGTTTAACTAGTTCTAAGTTCTAGGGGACTAATGACCTCAGCAGTTGAGTCCCATAGTGCTCAGAGCCATTTGAACCACCCATGCTTTTAATGTCACCAAAGGTTGTTTTGGTTTTCTTATATGCTGAGTCTGCCATTTCGTCTTAGCTTCCCTGCATTTCTTATTTATCTTATTCCTCAGCGACTTGTATTTCTCTATTCCTGAGTTCAAAAATGGCTCTGAGCAGTATGGGACTCAACTGCTGTGGTCATCAGTCCCCTAGAATTTAGAACTACTTAAACCTAACTAACGTAAGGACATCACACACATCCATGCCCGAGGCAGGATTCGAACCTGCGTCCGTAGCAGTCGCACGGTTCCGGACTGCGCGCCTAGAACCGCGAGACCACCGCGGCCGGCTACCTGAGTTCCCCGGAACATTTTTGTACTTCCTCCTTTCATCGCTAAACTTAAGTATTTCTTCTGTTACCCAAGGTTACTTTCTTTGTACCTGTGTCTTTCTTTCCATCTTCTGTGATGGCCCTTTTTAGAGATGCCCATTGCTCTTAAACTGTACTGCCTACTAAGCTATTCCTTATTGCTGTATCTATAGCCTTAGTGAACTTCAAGCATATCTCCACATTTCTTAGTACTTCTTTACCCCACTCCTCTAACGGATTTATAGACAGCCCTGCAGTATTCATGGTGTCAGTTCCCCCAGTACTACTTCAGACATTAGTTGAGTCCATGCCACGTCGTGCTGCGGCCCTTCTGCGTGCTCGGGGGGGCCCTACAAGATATCCTCTCAGTAATCTGTGATTCTTATATTAAATGAAAAGGGACATGCCATATACACTCCTGGAAATGGAAAAAAGAACACATTGACACCGGTGTGTCAGACCCACCATACTTGCTCCGGACACTGCGAGAGGGCTGTACAAGCAATGATCACACGCACGGCACAGCGGACACACCAGGAACCGCGGTGTTGGCCGTCGAATGGCGCTAGCTGCGCAGCATTTGTGCACCGCCGCCGTCAGTGTCAGCCAGTTTGCCGTGGCATACGGAGCTCCATCGCAGTCTTTAACACTGGTAGCATGCCGCGACAGCGTGGACGTGAACCGTATGTGCAGTTGACGGACTTTGAGCGAGGGCGTATAGTGGGCATGCGGGAGGCCGGGTGGACGTACCGCCGAATTGCTCAACACGTGGGGCGTGAGGTCTCCACAGTACATCGATGTTGTCGCCAGTGGTCGGCGGAAGGTGCACGTGCCCGTCGACCTGGGACCGGACCGCAGCGACGCACGGATGCACGCCAAGACCGTAGGATCCTACACAGTGCCGTAGGGGACCGCACCGCCACTTCCCAGCAAATTAGGGACACTGTTGCTCCTGGGGTATCGGCGAGGACCGTTCGCAACCGTCTCCATGAAGCTGGGCTACGGTCCCGCACACCGTTAGGCCGTCTTCCGCTCACGCCCCAACATCGTGCAGCCCGCCTCCAGTGGTGTCGCGACAGGCGTGAATGGAGGGACGAATGGAGACGTGTCGTCTTCAGCGATGAGGGTCGCTTCTGCCTTGGTGCCAATGATGGTCGTATGCGTGTTTGGCGCCGTGCAGGTGAGCGCCACAATCAGGACTGCATACGACCGAGGCACACAGGGCCAACACCCGGCATCATGGTGTGGGGAGCGATCTCCTACACTGGCCGTACACCACTGGTGATCGTCGAGGGGACACTGAATAGTGCACGGTACATCCAAAGCGTCATCGAACCCATCGTTCTACCATTCCTAGACCGGCAAGGGAACTTGCTGTTCCAACAGGACAATGCACGTCCGCATGTATCCCGCGCCACCCAACGTGCTCTAGAAGGTGTAAGTCAACTACCCTGGCCAGCAAGATCTCCGGATCTGTCCCCCATTGAGCATGTTTGGGACTGGATGAAGCGTCGTCTCACGCGGTCTGCACGTCCAGCACGAACGCTGGTCCAACTGAGGCGCCAGGTGGAAATGGCATGGCAAGCCGTTCCACAGGACTACATCCAGCATCTCTACGATCGTCTCCATGGGAGAACAGCAGCCTGCATTGCTGCGAAAGGCGGATATACACTGTACTAGTGCCGACATTGTGCATGCTCTGTTGCCTGTGTCTATGTGCCTGTGGTTCTGTCAGTGTGATCATGTGATGTATCTGACCCCAGGAATGTTTCAATAAAGTTTCCCCTTCCTGGGACAATGAATTCACGGTGTTCTTATTTCAATTTCCAGGAGTGTAGATATTGACTAAGCGACACTCAGAAATAATCACATACGTCCTGAAGGAGACTACCCGGACCTTTATTTAATGATGGCTTGAATGATGAAAGCAAATCCTTGATCAGTTACTGAATGTACAAATAGAAGTAAGGTCTCTCTCACCAGCCGATGTAAACAAAGTTCTCTTTAGAAAGGCCAGTGTCAAATTACGTTATAAAATTATGTCTGGTATTCTGCTTTCATCAAATGTGGTTCCTTGCCTTACTTCAAAGTGTACAGAAGGTACGTGACATCTACTGATGTCAGTTCAAATTACGATGTGAACATAGCTTTATAGAAATACTGTAACATCCTACAGATGGACCCATCGACAAGTTTAATATCCAGACAAGCACAAAACACATAGACTCCAGTTGTGTGCTTATGACAATCCTTGTTTTCAGGTACATGAGAAGTGTAAATTTCGTATCAAAGGTGGTTCTAATCACGACATACACTAAAGAGCCAAATAAACCTGCCTAGTGTCATGTTGGACCACCGCGAGCACGCAGTAGTGCCGCAACACGACGTGGCGTGGACTCGACTAATATCTGAACTAGTGCTGGAGGGAAGTGAATCCTGCAGGGCTGTCCATAAATCCCTAGGAGTACGAGGGGGTGGAGATCTCTTCCGAACAGCACTTTGGAAGGGATCCCAGATATGCTCAATAATGTTCATGTCTGGGGAGTCTGATGGCCAGCAGAAGGGTTTAAACTCAGGGGAGTGTTCCTGCAGCCACTCTGTAGAAATTCTGGACGTTTGGGTGTCGCATTGTCCTACTGGAATTGCCCAAATCCGTCGGAATGCACAATGAACATGAATGGATGCAAGGGACCAGACACGATGCTTACGTACGTGTCACCTGTCAGAGTGAGTCTAGACGTATCAGCGGTCCCATATGACTCCAAATGCACACGTCCCACGCCATTACAGAGTCTGAATCAGCTTGAACAGTCCCCCGCTGACGAGCAGGGTCCATAGATTCATGAAGTTGTCTCCATAC